>NC_069504.1:127593965-127683965 GCF_027579735.1 Bombina bombina | reverse complement strand
AGATCTTGTATATACATTGTGGGGACACAGTATGTGCTTAAAACAACACAGTATTATTTCTGACAAACAGGAAGTGTAATAATTGGCAGTTGTATATGTTGTTAATAAAGAGGAGAAAACCCACAGAAAATAATAATTGTATTTTCAGTGTTCGTTGCTAATTTATTTGCTTTTGTTGAAGCAATGACTTAAATTGCTGTTGACAGCCACTGGTCTTTGGCATGTGTGACATTTTAGTTTACACACTTCCTCAGGCAACAACAGGCCTAGTATTATCAGTATGCATTGGTGTGTGTCCCCTTAAAGGGACATTAAACAGTTTGTAGTATAAAATCTTTAGTTTTGTGTAGTGAAAATATACTTCTATCTAATTTGCCCCCTTGCTGCAATTTAACCCAGAAAATTTTAGTTTTTGTTACCTTTTCTATCAAGTAATATGGGCACCACCATGTTTGAAACTAGGTTTTCTGCTGTATATATTTTTTATTTTCATTTTTGCTTATAATAATTAAAGCCATATATAAAACAGACAATACAGAGAGTGAGCAAAAACACTGTGTTGAAACCCTGTTATATAGTTACTTTAACAATCATATATTTCACCCGGCCTTGTTTGCACATTCTCTTTATTGCCTGGTTTATATCTGTCTCTAATTGTCCTCAGCAAAAAAAACAAACACATAAAAGGGTTCAACCTAGGTTCAAACATGGCAGTGCCCATAACTCTATATAAAGACTAAGACAAGTTGACAAAACCTACTTGAATTTTTTTATTGTTTAAAAAGATAGATAATTCCTTTTATTAACGATTTCCCAGTTTGCATAAACACTGTTATCTTAATACACTTTTTACCTCTGTAATTACCTTGTATCTAAGCCTCTGTAGACTGCCCCCTTATTTCAGGATTTTTTTTAAAACTTGCATTTCAGCCTATTAGTGCTGACTCATGAATAACTCCACGGAAGTGAGCACATTGTTATCTATATGGCACACATGAACTATATCTATATGGCACTGCATAAACAAGCTATGTGATTTAAAGCACTTGCAGACCACATAATTTGCTTGTTGCTGACTGTAGGAGGGCATGGGTCAGCCTGGTACAATTTTACACAAAAGCAACTGGGGTATATGGGCTGATTTGATCAAGCTATGTATGGAGCTTGATGCCCCTTGTTTCGACTCGCCGGAAACAGAAGTTATGAAGCAGCGGTCTGAAGTCCGCTGCTCCATAACTTGTCCACCTGCTCTGAGGCAGCGGACAGAAATCAACCCGATTGAATACGATCGGGTTGATTGACGCCCCCTGCTAGCGGCCGATTGGCCGCAAATCTGCAGGGGGTGGCATTGCACCAGCAGTTCGATGTGCAGCGGACATGATACGCTACTTTGTATCACGTCCGCTCGCACTTTAATAAATCTACCCCTTAATGTCCTTTTAAAGTTTTGGGTTCTCGTCACCTAGACTAATACTGACATCTCATGGTATCTGGTGCATCTATACGTACAACTGTGAGACATGATATGGGGGAAAGCACTTTAACCTGCTGTTTTTTTTAATGATAAAGTTAACAATAACAAAAATATATCTTCTTGTAAAATGAATATGAGCAGCTGAGATTAACAAAATGGTTAAACAACTAATTACAATTGGTGAAGTAGAGATATGAAAGTACAAAATATAAATGTGGATGAGACTCACATTTCTTCAAATAACCATGTGAGTCTATGAGGCTTTTTCTCATTTCATGCCAGATTTAGATTTCAGGTAGAAGTCTGAGCCACAGAAGATATTTAACTTTATTTATGTTGAGCTAATATTTAACCCTTTGGCTGCCATGCATTTATTAATTATACTGCCGCTTATTTCAGACGTGTACATTTTAGTAACTGTATTTTTATTAAAGGGAAATAAAACAAAAGTAAAATGAATTTGATGTCCCTTTAAGTAGAGAACTATGCTGAACCTCACTTTCATTGTGACGTGATGGATAACCAAATATCTCTGCATTATTTTGAATAGATATTTAGTAGTTATTAAAGGGAATAAACTCTGCTGTACAAACATTGCACAATTTTCTCTGTAATTGCATACCGCTTGATACTGATTACCACTCCAGACCTCTGTACGGCCACTCAGACAGCTGCTCAAGTACTCAGTGTACTAATGTGTCATAAGTGTTGTGCAAAACAGTCATTTATTATAAAAGCCCACATAGCGAGACTTTATAATTTGTAAATTACCTCATTTAATATTATTGCTATGATTTGGTGAGAGCAAGCCAATGTTAAAAAGAATTGTCACATGGGTTCCTTTTGTGACCCCATTGGCTGCTATGTAGTACCAGTTTTCTTTGACTACCAAACGATTAAACATAAAATTGCATCGATGGCTACTCGTTTATTGATACAGCTAATTGCTGAAAAATGATTGTACTCTGTGTAGAATTGCATACAAATTAATTATGCTTATTTTTAAAATAATTAGAATATGTTAACACAAAAAGGATCCAATAAGTATTATTCAGTTCTTATTGTTAGGTTCCCTCTAAGGGGATAGGCAAGGCAAAATTAAACTTGCACAATTCAGATAGAGCATATAATTTTAAGACACTTTAAAATTAACTTCTATTTTCAAATGTGCTTTATTCTCTTGGTATCCATTGTTGAAAAATAATACACACATATCCTACACTAGTGTAAGCTAGTTGCTGATTGGTGCCTGCACACATTTGTCTCTTGAGATTGGCTGACTAGATGTGTTCAGCAATTATGTCCCTTCAGAAAGGTATAACAAGATAATTTTTTCTTTCAGGATTCAGATAGGGAATGAACTTTTAAGCAACTTTCTAATTTACTCCTATTATCAAATTTTATTCATTCTCTTGGTATCTTTATTTGAAATGCAAGAATGTAAGTTTAGATGCCTGCCCATTTTTGGTGAACAACCTGGGTTGTCCTTGCTGATTGGTGGATAAATTCATTGAACCAAAAAAAACTTAGATGTCTTCTTTTCCAAATAAAGATAGCAAGAGAATGAAGAAAAATAGATAATAGGAGTAAATTAGAAAGTTGCTTAAAATTGCATGCTCTATCTGAATCACGAAAGAAAAAATTTGGGTTCAGTGTCCCTTTAATCAAATTTGATAATAGAAGTAAATTGGAAAGTTGTTTGAAATTTTATGTTCTATCCGAATCGAGAAATAAAGTTTTGGGGGTTCCTGTCCCTTTAATTCTAATGAAGTAAAATTATACTAATTGCAAAATAGTTGTATATATCATAATCTAATATCATTTTATACTGTTTGTTAAAGGGTCATAAATGTGCAATGCACTATTAGTAATAGAAGCTAGCTGGTAATTGGTGGCTACACACATATGCCTTCTGTCATTGGTTCACTAGATGTGGGCACGATTTCTAAAAAAATAATATTGTATGACCACTGTTTATATACGTCCCTAATTGACCTCATCAGATTAGATAAGAGGAACGGTTACATAGGATACAACATGGCAAAGTACATTGCTTAATGCAGACTAAAATGTTACACTTATTTCTTTAAGATCATTATCTAATCTTTATTTTGATCTCATCAAGTCTAGAATTTATTTAGTGCTTCATGTCCCTTTATGCATTCCCCTCTAACTTACCGTATGCAAGCGTGGTGGATTGGTGTACCCCTGAAAATGTATTATACAATGAGAATTAACACATCTCTGTCTTTCCGTCCGTCTGTTTATCTAAATCTCTTTCTATTTTTCTGTCTATTTATTTTACAGACTTGTTTTGGAAGGTTTGCATTATATTTATTGTTTATTTGAAGATGACAGCATTGTAATATAAACAGTTACTCCTTTACCAAATAAATTAGGTGTGGACGACTGTTATTAATGCATTAGCCCATCCCTAAGGATAAATAAACAAAGCTATGGAACTTGACTGTAACCTCATCAATAGAGGAAACGTGTTGGTAGCATTGATACGAGTTATTGTTGTTCCATAGTGCAATGTCTTTCCACTGCTGTAAGCAGCACAATACACAACTTTATTATTGTTAACCCTTTGATAGCCAGAATGGGCTGCATTGTATTGCATAGCTACACTATCTGCTTTATTTTTGTATATATAGTTTATAGTGACCTACACCACCTAAAGTTATAATATTAACATCCTATAAGATAGGGGGCGCCCTAAAGTAAATGATTAATAACTTGTATATCAATATAATGAATATAATAAATATATATACGAGATATCAGATCTATGGGTGAGGATGTCAGAAAATATATCTCAATCAGTGCAATAAAAATTAATAATAATAAAACAATTCCAAATATATAGAATAAAAGTCTCTGAGGAGTAGATTGACGATAATCTAGGCAGCAATCTGTAGAGAACCCGGCCAGGATCCTATGATGATGATCTATAAAACAGAAAAAAGGCAAATGCGCCACATGGCCCAATATTGTTTGTTCAACACAGTGAATGTGATTTGATTGTGCCGATGCAAACTCACAATTTAGGAAGCACTCCAGTTAGTGCAATAGAAGCAGTCTGGGATCAATCACAGTCACCCAGCAGACCGACCTCTTGGATAGAGAAGTATATTCTGTGATAAAAATAAGGGACCAGGATTGGTCCAAATAATACACAACAAGCTGAGAAACGCGTCGCTTGTTTTTAATCTTTTACAAGTAAAGTCTATCATATTTTTACAAACACTTGCTATTGTGTATTATTTGGACCAATCCTGGTCCCTTGGACTTTTTGCTGATTGCTTCCTGTGGGAACCTTGTCATAGTCTGTTGGGTGACTGTATTGATCCCTTCCTGCCTGATTAGCATCAATGGAGATGCTTTACTAAATGTGAGTACATTTTCAACTATATACAGCATTATCTTCTGGGTTCAAACTGTACTAGGCTATATAGGCACCTCTGTGTCTCCTTGTATTTTTATCACAGAATATACTTCTCTATCCAAGAGGTCGGTCTGCTGGGTGACTGTGATTGATCCCAGACTGCTTCTATTGCACTAACTGGAGTGCTTCCTAAATTGTGAGTTTGCATCGGCACAATCAAATCACATTCACTGTGTTGAACAAACAATATTGAGCCATGTGGCGCATTTGTCTTTTTTCTGTTTTATAATATTAACATATTCCCTGTTTGAGTGAGATGGTATCTCTTTCATATGTCTGCTCAACATTTTGGCTGTGCAGTTTCTAGCACATCTAGACTGCAGATTTTGCGCAACATTTATTTCCTATAACTTGACATTCTGGAGCTGAACTGTTTTGTGTATGTCTTACTTTACAGTACACATATTTTTTTTTTATTTTTTTTTGCTAGAAAATATATTAAAAGTCCAAACATGTTTAAAACAAAGTTCCACTCAGGAGCTGCAGAGAATTGCTGGTCCAGAGCTGACACAGCAGTTGGCCTGATCTGCTCAACCCAGCTGTACAACTGCCACTGTTGATTGGGTGAGTGGCCACTCAGGACCAGCAGTTCGCTATGACTCTCTATCCGTACTGTAACTATGTGTTTCACTCTTTTGAAGGGGTTAAACACATAGCACTGCAGGGTCACTAGTGTTAAAATGACACCCTCTAACAAAGTACAGCATGTAATTGTAACACTATAATAGCCCTTTAATTACATAGCTTTACACAAGCTATAGTGCTACAATAACAATAATGTTCTAGCTTCTTAGAGTGTTTTATTGTTGCTCCCTGCATTCTGTGGCCGATGGATACATAATAAAAGAAAAAATATGGTTTGTTCTCTTATCATTTGATTTCTGGATTACCCTGTTTTCTAACCTACAGTCATCTTTATCTCTCATCGTTTGTGTGAATGTACTCATTTTGCGTTTGTTTTTTTCAGATGGCATTCATAGTGTCACTGCACACTGTACCCTGCGCGTCACCATTATCACGGACGACATGTTAACCAACAGTATTACTGTCCGGCTAGAAAACATGTCCCAGGAAAAGTTTTTGTCCCCTCTTCTCTCTCTGTTTGTGGAAGGTGTGGCAACCGTTTTATCCACCACCAAAGAGGGCATCTTCGTCTTCAACATCCAAAATGACACCGATGTGAGCTCCAACATCTTGAACGTCACCTTTTCTGCCTTACTTCCTGGCGGGATCCGTAATAGGTTTTTTCATTCTGAGGATCTACAAGAACAGATTTACCTAAACAGGACCCTTCTAACGATGATCTCTACCCAGAGGGTCTTACCTTTTGATGACAACATATGTTTGAGGGAACCTTGTGAGAATTACATGAAGTGTGTTTCAGTATTAAAGTTTGATAGTTCATCTCCCTTTATTAGCTCCAACACTGTTCTTTTTCGTCCTATTCATCCTATCAATGGATTGAGGTGCAGATGTCCCCCTGGATTTACTGGAGATTATTGTGAAACAGAAATTGATCTTTGCTACTCCAATCCTTGTGGCAAGAATGGACATTGCCGAAGTAGAGAAGGTGGTTACTCTTGTGAGTGCAATGACGAATATACAGGTAAGAGGAACTTTATTCTTTAAATGGATAGTAAAGTGGAAATTAAACTTTCATGATTCAGATAGAACATGCAATTTTAAACAACTTTCCAATTTACTTCTATAATCTAATTTGTTTTATTCTACTGGTATCCTTTGTTGAAAAGAATGCCTAGGTAGGTTCAGGAGCATCATAAATGCACTACTGGGAGCTAGCTGCTGATTGGTGGCTCCACATACAGTATATGCCTCTTGTCATTGGGTTACCCAATGTGTTCAGCTAACTCCCAGTAGTGCATTACTGCTCCTTCAGCAAAGGCGATACCATGAAAATAAAGCAAATTATATAATGGACTAGATTACGAGTAGAGTGCTATTTAACGCTCTCGCTCGAGCGCTAACTGCTCTAAAAGTAAGCTTTTTGCATGTGGCGGGTTGCACTCGTATTACAAGTTGAAAGTAAACTGTATTCACTTGTGCGTTAACCTGAAGCGTGTAAAAAGACGAATTTACAATATTTTAAATATTGTGTGCGATAACCTATTCCCCCATAGAAGTCAAAGGGGTTAAAAAATGGGAAAAAGTCCCTACTCGCGTGCAAACCTGATCGCATATTCTCAAGGGCACTAACCCGACATGAAAATATGAATATTTTTACATTCCAATGTTCTTCACATAGAAGAATATGTTTTATTTATTCACAAATACATATTTCTACATATATATGTTTTTTGCACACAAAAAAATAAATAAAATATATATATATATATATATATATATATATATATACATACATACATGATTATGTATAGATATATACAGATATATAGAGGAATATCTATTTAAAAATACTTAGAACATATTCTGCTATGTGCAGAACATTGGAATGTGAAATCTTTATAACACTTTATTAAATATGAATATTGCATACATATGCTTTAACATGTTTTCATCTACTTAACTGCAAAGGGCTCCAATGCACTTATATATACACATAGAAACACAAATATGTACACTTTTATAGACATATATTATGTCTGTAAATACATATATACACATATAAACACATGTACACATGTGTAGACATAAACATACATTTCCATCTTTAGACATGTATATGTATGTATCGCAATGTTAAAGCCCTTTGTCTGCCTTTTTTTTTCTGGTACCTGAGACCGCATATCTTTTATCCCTAATAAATTTTATTATATGGTGCTATTATGAGTTTAACTGTACTTTGTAATGTGTTTTTGATGTGTTAAACCATAGCTCTGAGTTCACGCTTACCCAACGCGCTTTGACTTAAATTGCGCTCAAGCAATTGTGTTTACTTTCAACTTGTAATACAAGCAAAAAACCTGACTCGCGAAAACAGCTGCGATAAACCCCTTTTCGCTTGCACACAGCTGTTAGTGCGCCACTCATAATCTAGCCCAATATAAGTAAATTGGAAAGTTGTATTCTCTATCTGAATCACAAAAGAAAAATTTGGGGTTTCATGTTCCTAATATATTCTTATCCGTTTAACATACTGCATGTTAAATTTGTTTGATTTATGGATTTATGTCATCTATTTGCTTTTGTTCTGTCTTATGGGTTTGAAATTAGGAAGAATTGTTTCATTAGTGGAACATTATTATATATAGTAGATTGTAGCATTTAAGGACCGTAAAAGATATGCATAAATGTTTTATAAGGTTTTTAAAGTAGTATCACTGTTAAGCATTAACTTTGTAGCATATTTAAGCAGGCAAAATAAATAATGACTGTACATTGTTTAATACATTTCTATAGGATTCAGTTCTGAGAATAATTTCCCTTTAATTTTTAGATTGATTAACTTTAAAGGGATAGTAAAGTTCAAAGTAAACTTTCTTGATTCAGATACAGCATGTAATTTTAACTTTCTAATGTACTTTTATCTTAAAATTTGCTTTGTTCTCTTGTTATTCTTAATTGAATGCTAATTTCTAAGCCCTTGAAGACTGCCTCTCATCTGAATGAATTTTACAGGTTTTTCACAGCTAGAGGGCGTTAGTTCATGTGTTTCATATAGATAACACTGTGCTCATGCACGTGAAGTTATTTAAGAGTCAGCACTAATTGCCTGAAATACAAGTCTGTCAAAAGATCTGAGATAAGGAGGCAATCAGCAGAAGCTTAGATAAAAGTTAATTACAGAGGTAAAAAGTATATTTATATAACAGTGTTGGTTATGCAAAACTGGGGGATGGTAAATAAAGGGTTTATCTTTCTTTTTAAACAATACCATGTTTGGTGTTTACCATCCCTTTAATTACTTTTAAGGAGACTAATATTTTAAAATAACCCTTTGTGCAATCACCCATGGCATTAAAGGGACATTATACTGTAAATTGTTGTACAAATCCTCTTAATTGGGATATTTCACATTATTGTTTTATTCTGATTAATTTTAACTACTGGTGTCCATGGTGTAGGGGGGGACTGGGCTTAGAGAGGTCAATTTCACCCATGACTTGTACATGTTTGCTAATGGGAGATTCAATCAAAACAATTTAGGAAAATTACAATGTATGTGAAAATGGTAACAACTGAATACACTAGACACTGTGTTCAGAATAATAAAAGTGTGTGTGTGTGTGTGGGGTAATCTGAAACTGCACTTAATTTTCAGTATAAAGAGCTAAAAGGGGAGAGTCTAGATATCACATAAAAAGGCAATTTAAAACAATATCAAATTGCTCTAATGTGCCTTTAAAGGGACACTGTACTCAAACACGTTCTGTCTTCCATATGACATTTATATGGCATTTTTTTAAAAAACATATGTATTAAAAGTGGTTTAAATTAAAGTGCAATCTAACCCATCATTATAATTTGTGTTCGTCCAACACATGCTAGTAGGATTATTGTAAGGCTCGTGGGATACTCCTCTATCAGACCGAACTCGGACAGTAATCTTGTTATCCCGGCATCGAGCCGGAAAGATAGGGAATATCCCAGAGCAGAGAATATCAGGAAAATGAGGAGAGCGGCACTCACCACAGGCAGGACAGCACAAGGCAAATAAGGCAGACAGGATACGGCAACAGAAAAGCAGTCCAGCAATTCAGGGGGTAACCAGGTAGCGTAGTGAGACAGGCAGGGTTCAGCAACAAGAAGACAGTCCAGCAATGTAGGGGTTAACCAGGTAGCGTAATGAGACAGGCAGGGATCAGCAACAAGATGTCAGTCCAGCAAGTTAGGGGTTAACCAAGTAACGTAGTGAGACAGGCAGGGTTCAGTAACAAGGATCAGTCCAGCTGATTAGGGGTTAACCATGTAGAGTAGTAAAACAGGCAAGGTTTCAGCAACAAAGTATCAGTCCAACAGTTTAGGGGTTAACCAAGTAGCGTAGTAAGACAGGCAAGGTTTCAGCAACAAAGTATTAGTCCAGCAGTTTAGGGGTTAACCAAGTAGCGTAGTAAGACAGGCAAGGTTTCAGCAACAAAGTATCAGATCAGCAGTTTAGGGGTTAACCAAGTAGCGTAGTAAGACAGGCAAGGTTTCAGCAACAAAGTATCAGTCCAGCAGACGATCTGTCACTCCCAGGAGCACACAAAGTAGCACCTATACTTGGGCAGTGACAGATCATCTGCTGCCCGCTAAAGTACCTGGTGATTGGCGCCAAGAGACCGGCCGGCATCAGGAGCGTGCGGCGATGACATCAGCACCGCACGCATCTTGAGCCGACACAGCCCTAGGCAACGAGCATGGGGAAGACGCCACTCCCCTAGCAACGGCGCGGCATGAAAATTATGAGTACTTCCTACTAATACTCAGTTAGGAATTTCCTGTAAATGCTATCACCCAATGAGCATTAACAGGACATAAGCATCAGCCGCCAATAAGCATTATTAAGTTATGTCTATTTCCACTCCCCCTGTACCATGTGACAGCCATCAGCCAATCACAAATGCATACACATACCATGTGACATTCATCAGCCAATCACAAATGCATACACACTTATTCTGTGAATTCTTGCACATGCTCAGTAGGAGCTGGTGACTCAAAAAGTTTAAATATAAAAAGTTTGTGCACATTTTGTTAATTGAAGTAAATTGGAAAGTTGTTTAAAATTGCATGCTCTATCTGAGTAATGAAAGTTTATTTTTCACTTGTGTGTCCCTTAAATGATCTTTAGTGGGAAGTGCACAACTCATACAGTTAAAGGGATACTGAACCCAAATTTTTTTTCTTTCAGATAGAGCATGCTATTTTAAGCAACTTTCTAATTTACTCCTATTATCAATTTTTCTTCATTCTCTTGCTATCTTTATTTGAAAAAAAGGTATCTGAGCTATCTTTTGGGCTCAGAACTCTGGACAGCACTTTTTTATTGGTGCATGAATGTATCCATCAATCAGCAAGGACAACCCAGGTTGTTCACCAAAAATGGGCCCGCAATAAACTTACATTCTTGCATTTCAAATAAAGATGCCAAGAGAATGAAGAAAATTTGATAATAGGAGTAAATTAGAAAGTTGCTTAAAATTTCATGCTCTATCTGAAGCACGAAAGAAAAAAATTGGGTTCAGTGTCCCTTTAATTAGTGTCTATTTCATGCAAAAATAAATAAATATATCATATAGAGATACTACTTTTTCATAGGGAGTATCTTTAAGTCTCATCACATTTAGAATCTAGTTAAGAGACAAAAAGAGAACATTCAGGGTAAAATGCTATATAATTAGTGTAGAAATTGCAGTGACAGGGTCACTTTAAGAGTTGCTTTAGAGGCCAGCTTCCCTGTTTGTGAGAGAACCAGGCATGACTTGGCCCTCTCTGGCTAAAGCTGTTCCCGTCATGTTGGCTTAGTAATTCTGAGCTTTAGTGACTTGCTGCATGTTAATGAGACACATTGTTGAGACTCTGAATGAACTTGCAGTTGAATGATCTGGTTGGTGTGGTAATACTCGATGGAATGCCGCTCCAGTCAGGGTCTCCCGCCATTTCATTTTCCCTTTCAAGCAAAAGGGCCATATTTCGGAAATATGCTAAGGTAAAATGTCACAATCTGTCATCCATATGATAAGAACCACTAAGGACCGATGAGAGAGAACACGTCAGATTCAGAATTCCACTCTCAAATCACAGCTAGTAGCCAAACATTAAAATGATCTGATACGTTTCCTCAGGAGGATAATCGGGCCTAATGTCTGTTAGTCCTTCCAAATACTTTGAAGATTCAGACTTGTCCTGTAGCAATTATTAGTAATTTATACATGATGAAAGTTACCCTATCTTGTGAGTCTTGTGTTACTTATACAAATGTAAGCTGAGCTTCCCCTCCGATACCAGGTAATTAGCTAAGCTTGGCATTTGCTTCAGTCAGCGATCAGCCAATCATTTAATTCAGAAAATACATAAAAAAAGGTCATGTTATTTCTAATTTGTAGTATGCACCAAATAAAACGCAAGTAACAGAGTTAATACTATGGGGCCTATCTATCAAGCTCTGAATAGAACTTGAGGGCCCGTGTTTCTGGCAAGCCTGCAGGCTCGCCAGAAACAGCAGTTATGAAGCAGCGGTCTAAAGACTCTGAGCAGGCGGACAGACATCGCCGGAATTCAACCCGATCGAGTACGATCGGGTTGATTGACACCCCCCTGCTGGCGGCCGATTGGCCGCGAGTCTACAGGGTGCAGCGTTGCACCAACAGCTCTTGTAAGCTACTGGTGCAATGCTGAATACGGAGAGCGTATTGCTCTCCACATTCAGCGATGTCTGTCGGACCTGATCCACACTGTCGGATCAGGTCCGACAGACATTTCATAAATAGGCCTCTATGAGGCTAATTAACTTAGGCCTAGATTTAGAGTTGGGCGGTAGCCGTCAAAACCAGCGTTAGAGGCTCCTAATGCTGGTTTTGGGCTACCGC
Source organism: Bombina bombina (assembly GCF_027579735.1). Classification (NCBI taxonomy): domain Eukaryota; kingdom Metazoa; phylum Chordata; class Amphibia; order Anura; family Bombinatoridae; genus Bombina; species Bombina bombina. The sequence goes on along the minus strand of NC_069504.1, from coordinate 127,671,553 downwards.
CGGTATTTGGAGTCAGTCAGGAAAGGGTCTAACGCGCACTTTCCAGCCGCGACTTTTCCATACCGCAGATCCCCTTACGTCAATTGCGTATCCTATCTTTTCAATGGGATCTTTCTAACGCTGGTATTAAGAGTCGTGGCTGAAGTGAGCATTAGAAATCTAACGACAAAACTCCAGCCGCAGAAAAAAGTCAGTAGTTAAGAGCTTTCTGGGCTAACGCCGGTTTATAAAGCTCTTAACTACTGTGCTCTAAAGTACACTAACACCCATAAGCTACCTATGTACCCCTAAACCGAGGTCCCCCCACATCGCCGCCACTATATTTTAATTTTTTAACCCCTAATCTTCCGCTCCGTACACTGCCGCCAACTACGTTATCCCTATGTACCCCTAATCTGCTGCCCCTAACACCGCCGACCCCTATATTATATTTATTAACCCCTAATCTGCCCCCCTCAACGTCGCCTCCACCTGCCTACACTTATTAACCCCTAATCTGCCGAGTGGACCGCACCGCTACTATAATAAAGTTATTAACCCCTAATCCGCCTCACTCCCGCCTCAATAACCCTATAATAAATAGTATTAACCCCTAATCTGCCCTCCCTAACATCGCCGACACCTAACTTCAATTATTAACCCCTAATCTTCCGACCGAATCTCGCCGCTACTGTAATAAATGGATTAACCCCTAAAGCTAAGTCTAACCCTAACCCTAACACCCCCCTAAGTTAAATATAATTTAAATCTAACGAAATAAATTAACTCTTATTAAATAAATTATTCCTATTTAAAGCTAAATACTTACCTGTAAAATAAACCCTAATATAGCTACAATATAAATTATAATTATATTATAGCTATTTTAGGATTTATATTTATTTTACAGGTAACTTTGTATTTATTTTAACCAGGTACAATAGCTATTAAATAGTTAAGAACTATTTAATAGCTAAAATAGTTAAAATAATTACAAAATTACCTGTAAAATAAATCCTAACCTAAGTTACAATTAAACCTAACACTACACTATCAATAAATAAATTAAATAAAATACCTACAATTACCTACAATTAAACCTAACACTAAACTATCAATACATTAATTAAATACAATGCCTACAAATAACTACAATTAAATAAACTAACTAAAGTACAAAAAATAAAAAAATATTTACAAACATTAGAAAAATATTACAACAATTTTAAACTAATTACACCTACTCTAAGCCCCCTAATAAAATTACAAAGCCCCCCAAAATAAAAAAATGCCCTACCGTATTCTAAATTAAAAAAGTTCAAAGCTCTTTTACCTTACCAGCCCTTAAAAGGACCTTTTGTGGGGCATGCCCCAAGAAATTCAGCTCTTTTGCCTGTAAAAAAAAACATACAATACCCCCCCCAACATTACAACCCACCACCCACATACCCCTAATCTAACCCAAACCCCCCTTAAATAAACCTAACACTAAGCCCCTGAAGATCTTCCTACCTTATCTTCACCTCGCCGGGTATCACCGATCGGTCCTGGCTCCGATATCTTCATCCAACCCAAGCGGGGGCTGGCGATCCATAATCCTGCGGCTGAAGAGGTCCAGAAGAGGCTCCAAAGTCTTCATCCTATCCAGGAAGAAGAGGCGATCCAGACCGACAACCATCTTGATCCAAGCGGCATCTTCTATCTTCATCCGATGAGGAACGGCTCCATCGTGAAGACCTCCAGCGCGGATCAATCTTCTTCCGACGACGTCCAACTGAAGAATGACGGTTCCTTTAAGGGACGTCATCCAAGATGGCGTCCCTCGAATTCCGATTGGCTGATAGGATTCTATCAGCCAATCGGAATTAAGGTAGGAAAATTCTGATTGGCTGATGGAATCAGCCAATCAGAATCAAGTTCAATCCGATTGGCTGATCCGATCAGCCAATCAGATTGAGCTCGCATTCTATTGGCTGATCGGAACAGCCAATAGAATGCGAGCTCAATCCGATTGGCTGAATCATAAGTTTAATTTTGAGTTCCATATTCATTTAGAGTGTACAAATTTAAATAACTTTCCAATTTAATTCTGGTCTCAAATGTCTCTCTCCCCCTCTCTCTTGGTATGCTCTCATGAACTTTCAATAATGGATACCAAGGTAGTCTCAGAAGAGAGCATGTGTCTTGAGCACTATATATATATATATATATATATATATATATATATATATATATATATATATATATATATATATATATATATATATATATATATCATTGTTATAAACATTTTTCCACGTACACACTCCTGTGCTTACCTCAGTATGCTTTCTGGGACAGAACTTTACTACTAGCCAGAATATTGAGGATGCAGATACACTTTTTGATTATAAAGCCATAGAATTTAGTTATAGGTAGAAAAACATAAAAGGTTATCAGCAGATATAACATTTAAGGAGCTATGGCTCCCTTTCTCTAGGGATTTGTCAAGCCCTGTTCTCAAGTATAGTGCAGTTTTACACACAACCCTTGAAGACTATGTTGTTCCTTGGAATTGTAGCCGGCAATTTGTGTTTTTTTTAAGATCATAATAATTAAAGTCTTCTTGTTAAACTGAAGACTTTTTCAAGTGAGCTTGTCCACACTAACATCTCTCCTGTAACGATAACAGCATTTTACATCTCGCCAATGTTCATCTTTCACAGACTTCTCTTGTGCTGCCAGTTACCTGGAGACACGGAGCCTGGGAACAGGCTTTTATACACATGTCACTTAACTGTAATCTGTTTCGGTGGCATACAAGACCTTGCCAGCTCACGCTCCTCATCAGTATACAAACTGCCCAGGGCAAAGATATGTGACACCCGAGAACGCTGGCCGGAGATAGCTGTTACTATAGGCAATGCTTTTGTTTCTGCTTCTCCTGTCTGTAAAGATGACATTATTGTGTTAGATATCGTTTCTCTTGGACCTGGCTTTATTCTAGTAAAGTAATTAGTCACTTGTTGGCCAGACACTGGAAACATTTGCTTGCAAAGCTCAAGTCATTGATTTTGGATTTGTTTATGGTATTAAACATGTTTTAGTACAAAATACACACACTATAAATTAAAATGTTATAAGGAAAACTTTACATTCTTTCATAATTTTTGATTAATTCAATTCAAATATAAATCTCTGGTGGCAGTTTCACTTGACGTTATGCTAGAAAATGGTTGTGATTCATTCAAGTAACCTTAGGGATTACAAAATATGGCCAGACACCAAAAATGCAATCATGTTATCATTTGTAAATACAGCCTAATACCTTCAAGTATTTAAGAAAGTAATTTGTGTCTGGTACAACGGAATCCAGCAAATAAAATGCCTGACAACAAGCAAAAACTCAGTTTCTAAAATGCATTAAAAGGATATGAAAAGCAAATATGAAAAGCACAGCAGATTTGTGCAGTATGTAAACATTTATAAAAATGCCTCCTGTATTTGTATAACTTTATTGTACTCAGAGTATACAAACTGGACATGATCACATGCAAAATGCAGGGCTAGTTCTAGAACGGAACGATTGAAAATAAAAACAAAATCTGACATTAAAGCGCCATATTAAAGGGACATTAAACAGTTTGCCATTGTAACATAAAATATTGAATGCATAGTAAAATGACTTTGAGATATTCTTTTCATTATTTTATTTTCCCTCCTTTTCATGTAATTTGACTCTGAAAATTGTGACTTTTCAAATTTTTACAGCTGCAAATTACACACTGCAAAAGCCTCAAGGCTAGCCCTGCTACATATCTGTCCTTAATGACCTCAGCAGAGGTTATCAGATAATGAACTGCAAAAAACTGGGGGTTTTGCTAACATAATGACCGTAGCTACCTTTGTCTAGTCCAGTAACAAGTCTTGATTGCCTTATTTAAATAAGCCAAGTGGTGGGTGGAGTTTGGTTCTTTAAAACAATTGTACTGTGTACACAACGTGTTAGTATGTTTTGAAATGTTCTCTTTTGGCCAGTAATGTTTCCTTTCATTATTCAGACAGATCATGTCATTTTCAACAGCGTTTATAATTTACTTCTATTATTATTATTTTTTGTTCTCTTGGTATCTTTTGTTAAAAAGCAGGGATGTAAATTCAGGGGCGTACACATTTCTGGAGCACTTTATAGCAGCAGTTATACCTAGGTATCTCTTCAACAAAGAAAACCATGAGAATGAAGCCAATTTGATAATAGAAGTAAATTGGAAACTTTTTTCAAATTGTATGTTCTGTCTGAATTAGAAAAGACAATGTTTGGGTTTTATGTCCCTTTAAAGGCCGTGGTTAGTACCATTTGGGGGGGGGGGGGCATACATTTCTCTTACTTATTCCTGAAATTATTGCATCTAGTGAAGATAAAGACAAAATATGTCATCAAATTTCCATCCAACTAAGATCAAATCTGAAGTTTAAATCCAAAGCGGCTAATATACACACACCATATTATTACTGCCAGGTATACATTAATCATAGTTTCTTTTTAATAGGTATAATACCTTAATTTGTGTTTCTTACCATCTACGTGTAAATTACATCTTGCAAAAGTAATTATATTATAATATAAGGAACGCACTATGGTAATTACAACTTTAGTAGACACTGTGAAAATTGTATTTTTCTTCATAAATGGAAAGAGTCCACAGCTGCATTCATTACTTTTTGGAATTAAGAACCTGGCCACCAGGAGGAGGCAAAGACACCCCAGCCAAAGGCTTAAATACTCCTCCCACTCCCCTCATCCCCCAGTCATGCTTTGCCTTTTGTCCCAGGAGGTTGGCAGAGAAGTGTCAGAAGTTTGTTTTGTCTCTTATGGAGGGTAGTACTCTTCGTCATGAGACGGGAGCTTTAAGTAGTCCTGTCAGCCTCTCAGTGAGGGCCTGGATGAAATTTAGAGTCCGCAGATGCAGGGAGAGTCTTTCTGCGAAACCATCCCGACTCATATTAAAAGCTCCACAAGAAATCGGCGTTGTCAAACTTCTTTTCACTGCCTGCTTTCTTCTCTCAAGTCCATGACAGAGGTGCTGCTACTATTCGTCACACTTTAAGGGCCGTGTTCCTGTTCCACGGCGTAGATTCCGGCAAGATCGTTTCATGTTACTTCATCTGAATGTACTGTATCTTATTTGTTTGCGGTAAGGTACTATCCTGCGGGACTTATTAAATATAAAAAATAGGGCCTCAGTGAGGCTCCTTTGTTTCTTGGAATCGAGGGTTAATATCTCCCGAGGGGGATTATTGAACAGGGTTTTTTTTTTTATCATGTTTGTTATGTGATTCAATCTACTTATGTGTTAAAGGGACAGTATACTATAAAATTGTTTTTCCCTTAATTTGTTTCCAATTACTTTTTTTTTACCAGCTGCAGAGTATAAAATGTATGAGATTTGCTTTTAAAGGCTTATTTGTGTATATGAATTAGCTGATTTTGTGTTTTGAAGCCACAACCGAATAAAAGGGGCTGAGCTTGTAGGTATAATCAGATCTCATTACTTTATCACATTGTATAAATATGCCTGCTTCTTTATCTTATATCTGTCTATAAACCAATCACCAATACTTGGAGAGAACAATGGAAAATTAACATTTTATTACCTTATCTCTTCTATAACCCACAGGCTAAATAAACTATTCCAAATGCCAATATAAAGGTAATAGAAATACTTGTAAACAATTTAATATACTCCAGCAGGTAAAGTGGATCATTGGGAACAAATTAAAGAGGAGCATCTTTTGGGGTAAACTGTCCCTTTAACTGAGCTCTTGGCTTAGAACATAGGGGTCTTTGGAAGTGACGCAACCTTATGGTTGGGTGTGCTTTTTTTGGACTGTACGGCTCACCTTGTGACTGGACGTGTTTACGTTATGGTCTTCCATTTCCGCATTCCTGACCGTGTGGCGACTGAAAAATTTGGGTCTGCTGGTGTCTGGTTTTAGGAGGTGGGGAGTGCCCCAGCAATTGTTGGTGTGAGGTGCCGTTTACATTTTTCTTTAGTCCATATTATTATATTCTCTATCCAGTTATAGAGGATTCTGATGCTGAGACTGTTCAAATTTGAAGAATGTGAATTGGCCCCATTGACACAGATCAATTGGTTATGTTCGATATGCCGTATTAGAGCGCCTTGTTCCTCAGACTCTGGGAATCAAGGGTCCGGTAAACCATCCGCCTCTGGGGGATTCTGTCCTCCGAGAGGCGAGTTCCCTAGCGCTCCCTACTACTACACATGCAGGTAACCCAGATTATGTTTATCCCTCCTTACAGGGCGGCTTGTTCCCCCAGGAGTTTGCAGCTCGTTTTCGCTTTCACATATTTTTGGCGATTATGCGTCTTCAAAGCCCAGACGTTTATTTGCATTTGTGCTCGTGCCTGATTGTCCCGGGTCTCCCGGCCTTGGGTGGGCCTATACCCTGCGGATGTAGCTGTCCCTGAATGTTGTGCCTTTCGTTACAGAATAGCGCGCATTCACATTTTACTCAGACACGTTTTTGAGTTATTAGAGGATCCTATCCTTAACGGATATGGGAATCCCCAGTATTCTGCCTCAAATGGTTGACCACATTTGACATGTGGGGATGGCATAATATCCTGATTGTCGGTTGTTGAGATCTTTCCCAGTTTTTGTTGGAAGATCAGGGTTCCGTTTGGCTGGTCCTGCGAGTATGCCTGTTTCTTCTTAGGCGTTTGCCTACGGGCTGCCTTATATTTTCTTTTATCCAGTTAGGATGACTTTTATTTTGGTTATATGTTTCCTTCGGGAACTATCTCTGGTATCGATTCTCGCTGTTTACTTCTGCAGAAGTTGTTAAGGGACATGTTAGTCCTAGGTTGTCTGTTATTCTCTTCCCCTCTGAGGGAGGATTTAGGCAGCTTGACAGTTATGGCCCTGTGCAGGCTGGTCCTGCTTGGGTTCAGATCTTCTGTCTCGTGGCCTGTTCAGACACGTGGCGCCTGTTCTGCCTGTCTGGTCTGGTCAAGGCACCAAGTGCTTACTTTATTATTTGTGTTTCTTGTTTTTATTTTACAAGTTTCAGCTAAGCATTCTAACAAGGACTTGTGGGTCCATGAGGCTGGAAGGATTGTTTCACTCGGGACCTAGAGTATTCTTCCTCACGTGGGAGGATTGGGGGTTTAGCGCTTCCTTACCGCTGGTTTAAGGCGGTTTGGCCTTTCGGAGGCTCTAGGAATTGTCCTATTAGACGTGTTCTTTCCGTGGTCCTCTTGTCAGTGAAACCTTTGGACTTCCCCATGTGGGTTAGGTCTTCTTAGGGGGCCCTGGGTTTCCCTTCAGGAGAGGGTTGCTCTCTTCTTGAGACCCTTTGGATTTTGTCCGTTCCTCCATGTGAGTTGGGTCTCCTTTGGGGACCTGAATTTCCCTTCGAGAGAGTTCTTTTGGACTCTGCTTAGGATCTTCACGGATCTGGGGAGGCTCCACATCCTGGTTTCAGGTACTCCTCTGTCTCGTATAGTGAGGTGGAGACTAGCTTTTGATCGAGTGACCTTGTCCTCATGGTATTCCCTTGCTTTGGACGCCTGTGGCAGTCGAACGCCTATGGGCTCTAGTATCTTGGTTCAAGATGCCTTAGCTCCTTTGGAGCATTGGACTTCGGCATGGGGTGGTCTCTTCCTTGGGTTGGGACTTGCAAGGTGTTCTTGTTCTCTGGGTTCTCCTGGATATTACATTAATCTCCCTGTTGGTCTGTTTTTCTATGTCAGACGGGGTGTTTCAATTTCTGGGATATTGTTTGTTTTAAACAATCGGGGGCTTGAACCTGTCATCGCCCTGGTTCCTCCAGTTGCTGAGGCTTTTGCTCAGCGTTTTTCCCTTGTGGAGGCAAAGTGAGCAGTGACTGCTCCAAATTCACCTGTCGGCATCCAGTATGCGTCTCACACGTATGACGTAGTCAGACCTCACCGAAACTACAGCCTTCGAGATGCTGATCCTCAAACTTAGTGACAGGGTGCAATGCCCAATATGCAGGGAACCAGCCACATGAAACGTCCAGAAAAAGAAGAATTCAGTAGCACAGCAGTAAAATTTCAAAAAACACTATTCTTCTAAAGGGCAAGCAGGTACAAACATGGAATGACATCTGACGCGTTTTGTGCCCCCTAGTGGTGCTTCATCAGAGACTACAGATAGTACACCCATGACACTCTTAAATAGAGATCATGGGTGAACTCATATTAACCAATTAATGTCAGAGATAAAATATAAATGAACCAACATTAAACTTTTACACAATATGTGATAAAAACATATACAATATGCCACCATCTTAATCACCCAGCTAATTAATTAAGTGCAGACTGTTGCTAAAACAAAAATTTTCCTCCAATGTTATATGATATTACACTGAGATAGACAATCCTGATTTTGTGTACTACAGATGTTCACTTTGCTTCTTATGATATCCTCCAAAATTGATAAACACAGAGCTTCCACTTTATATCTTATCCACATCTCATCAGTGGAATGCTAAAACAAAAATTCTCCTCCAATGTTATATGATATTACACTGAGATAGACAATCCTGATTTTGTGTACTACAGATGTTCACTTTGCTTCTTATGATATCCTCCAAAATTGATAAACACAGAGCTTCCACTTTATATCTTATCCACATCTCATCAGTGTACCATAAAATGTCTATCCTAAAAATCCAATTACAACATTAACATGTTGGCTACACAATATGCATAGGTAAATACATCTAACCGTATCAGGTGCCTAAACTGCACATTTCTCTCATGCACACTATTTATTATGAACATATATCCATCCGGATTTCATATAGAATGGATCAGCCAAATGAGCAATCAATGTCCACCTGTATCCAACATATGCAAGTATATGCAAAGAAGAATCATCAGCCACATATTCTTAACTAAACATGCACTGGTGTATTTTCTCTCAGTGGAACTATCACAACAACATTTCTTGAAGCATTTATCATATCCCCTAGATGAAATAACTAATATCCCATTCTAGATTAAGTCCATGGGGTGCTCTTGTCCCAAGTCGATAAATCCAATATAATTCCTTCTTATCAAGTATTTTATATTTATTTCCACCTCTAAATGGAACCTTTGCCAAATCTATGATTTTAACCCTAAAATCACCTATATTAGTAAATTGTATGAGGTTAAAATGTCTAGCTATTGTTGAATCTTTACAATAGTTTTTTACATTATTAACATGTTCCCTTACTCTTACATTGACCTCCCTTGTAGTTTTTCCAACATATTGGATGTGGCAAAGGTTGCACTCAAGAAAGTATACTGCAAACTTGCTCTTACAATTAGCGTAGAAATCAATATTGTACACTGTCCCTTCTACAACTGATCTGAAGGTGTTAGTAGTCTCCATCATACTACAAGTTAGGCATGTTCTTACTCCACACTTGAAGTTACCTTTCTTTCTAAGCCAACAATCACCTCTAATTCTTCTATCATTAGTAACCATACTGGGAGCTAGCTGAGACGCCAAAGTTAGCGGTTTCTCCTGGAGGACTGTTGGCTCAGTTGAGTCTGATTTTGCAGTCTCTAGCTAGGCTTCCAGACTATCTGCGGGTCAGTGTCCTTAGGCTTTTTCCTTTCAATGTTCTTGGCTTCGGACGATGCAGGGTTTTGTTGGGTAGTGGTTTCAGGCCTGGTGCCCTCAGAATGGGCCGCCTCTTGTACCCTCCCATCTTGGCATTCAGTGTCCTCTATAGCTTGGGTATTTGTTTTCCCAAAAGTAATGAATGCAGCTGTGGACTCTTTCCATTTATGAAGAAAAACATAAATTATGCTTACCTGATAATTTTCTTTTCTTCAGATGGAAAGAGTCCACAGCTCCCCATCCGTATTTTTTATGTGGGTCGTCTATATTTTTATTCTACTGGCACCTTTTCACCCTGATATTTATTCTACTATTACTTGTTCATCAGTAGAATGACTGGGGGATGAGGGGAGTGGGAGGAGTATTTAAGCCTTTGGCTGGGGTGTCTTTGCCTCTTCCTGGTGGCCAGGTTCTTAATTCCCAAAAGTAATGACTGCAGATGTGGACTCTTTCCATATGAAGAAAAGAAAATTATCAGGTAAGGATAATTCAAAGATCCATGGGTGTGTTCATAATGAATAAAAAAACAATGTGTTTCCAGGTATTATTTTTTGATCCTCAAATGGGAGCCAGTTTTTTAGGGGTAATTTATTTTCTTTGAAACATTGAATTTGACAGTAAATAAGAACCTCAAAGGCCCATCAAGTCTACCCATATTAAATGTTACTGTTTTCCTAGGATAGCCTTATGCTTGTCCCAGGCATTTTTTATTCTTATACAGTAACTGTGTTTAAGACCTCTATTGGAGGTTTATTCCATGAATCCACCACTCTTTCTGTAAAAAAAATGCTTCCTTACATTTCTCCTTAATCTGCTACCCTTTAATTTAAAGGGCCATTAAACCCAAAAAAAAATCTTTCACGATTCAGATAGAGAAAACAATTTTTAACATTCCAATTTACTTCTATTATCTAATTTGCTGCAATCTTTAGATATCCTTTGTTAAATAAATAGCAATGCACATTGGTGAGCCAATCACATGAGGCATCTATGTGCAGCTACCAATCAGAAGGTACTGAGCATATCTAGATATGCTTTTCAGGAAAGAATATCAAGAGAATGAAGCAAATTAGATAATGGAAGTAAATTAGAAAGTTGTTTAAAATGGTATTCTCTTGGATAAATTTCTTCACAGTCACTCCCGGACTCCCCCGCCAGCCATGGCAGCAAAACCAAGAGAGAAAAGGAATAAAAATACTATAGAGACAGCTGTCGAGACACAGTTAACTCCTGTTAATATTCCATTTACTAATGAAACCTATAACATGCAGGCCCTAGTATCAAATATTGCGGAAGCCCTAAACCCTAAATTTGATGCCCTTAGGGCAGAGATTAAACAAGAGATCTCATTGTTGTCCCAAGAATTGAGATATTTCACCAGTAGAATTAATGAAGTGGAACAAAGGGTGTCTGATCTCGAGGACCTTACTATAGTACAAGCATAGAATCTACTGCAGCTACCTTGTCCAAAATGCAAAGCTAAATCTAAGATATAGAAAACAGGGCCAGAAGAAATAATATCCGCATTATTGGGGTACCTGAAGCAAAACAACCTGAGAATCTAAATTCATTCATCTCAGACATCCTAGTACAGCTACTTAAAATTCCTTCAAGTAATCCTCAAATAGTGGTAGAAAGGGTTCATAGAATAGGGAAGCAACAAGTTGACAACAGAGGTAACACTAGACCCAGGCCAGTAATAGCCAAATTACTTAACTTTAATGACAAGGTGACCCTTCTCCAACACTTTCGCAAGAACCAGCCTATAATGTTTAAAGAGAACAAGATTCTCCTATTCCAGGACTACTCAGTAGAAACATCACTTAAGAGGAGAAATCTAGCCCCAATCTGCTCCAAATTTATCCAGCAGGGGTATCAGGCTCTAATTAACTACCCTGCTAAACTTAAGGTTTTTGTTAAGGGAGAAGTCTTTATGTTTGAAAATGCGCAAGACGCAGAAAAATTATTGAGTCAGTTAAATGCCAGTGAGTAAACTGAGTGGGTACTAAGGATTTATTGTCCCTGGTCATTACTTTATTTTTTCTTTAGTGAAGAATAGAAAGGAAAATGGTTGAGAATAATAAAGATTCAGATAAGAAAGGGGAACGTTGTTCCCCTTTTCTCTTCTTTTTTTTTTTTTTTTTCTCCCTCCCCCTGTTTTGTTCGGTTTGTTTATCCCCTCCCCCTCGCCTCCCACACCAATCTCACTTACCTACCCATTGAAATAAATGGTCAATTTTAAAATAGTATCCTGGAATGTAGGAGGTATTACCACCCCTATAAAGAGGAAATTAATTATTACCCAATTAAGGAAACTGAATACGGATATAGCTTTCCTCCAGGAAACGCATCTCAATCTAGAGGAAGTATCGAAACTAAAGACATCATGGGTTAAGGAGATATTTGCTTCGCCGGGACAGGGGAGAAAGAGAGGGGTAGCCATTTTAGTGGGGAAAAGGATTAATGTAGAAATACTGTATGCTGGTGTGGATCCGGAGGGGAGATCAGTGATTTTAAAAATAAAGATTAATAATCGTGTGTTCACACTGTGTAACGTTTGTGCGCCTAATACTCTTGACCCAGAATTTTGGAACCAACTGCAGACTGAGATACTCTCTAAAATGGAAGGTAGCCTTATTCTTGCAGGAGACTTTAAAATGGCTCCACAGTGCCCACTCGATAGGCTGAGACAAAATACAAAACAAAAAAAGCATAAAAAAGATAATTTGGAAGCTAAACTACTCACGAAGCTGATGCAAAATCTGGGCATTAGGGACATTTGGAGGATGCAAAATCCTGATGTTAGAGAGTATACCTGCCTATCCAAAGCTCATAAAACGTTATCAAGAATCAACCTCTTTCTGATTGATGAAAGATTGTGTACATATGAGATTAAAACAAAAATACTTCCTATATGCCTGTCTGATCATGGGCCGATCATCCTAGACCTCCAGGATAAGCAGCATAAATTTAAGTCAAATCGGTTTTTTTCCCCTTCCTACCTAGCATCTGATTTGAAATTTAAGAATTGGCTCAGAGTCAAGTTCAATGAGTATGTCCTCTGTAATTCAGAATATAGAGACCGTCCTGCCATATTTTGGGAGGCAGCAAAGGCTGTGTTAAGAGGCGAAATTATAGCCTATCTGGCTATACTAAATAGAAAAATGCAACAAAGAGAAAAGGAATTAACAAATGCAATAACAAATGCATACAATCGATTCCTCCTTGACCAAAACTCAGTTAACTGGGATAAATATAATAGTGCAAAAAGCAATAAAGATGCTTTCTTACTATATAGAGAAACCCAGAAAGAATTAAAATTACAATCTAAATTATACAAATATGGTAATAAATCAGGGAAATTATTAGCTAAATTGGTTTAAAGCGAAAAAAACCCTCGTTATTTGAGAAACTAGTTTTAGGCGAGATTGAAATACTTAAACATGAGGAAATAGCGGAAGAATTGAAAAAATATTATCAAGAATTGTATTCTTCTAGACCCTCTGACTTAGCTCAAGCGGAAGATTTCTGGAGTAAAATCCCAGTTCCTGAAATTTCTAGTGATATATCTGAAACTCTTAACGCTCAAATCACAGAGGAAGAAATTAAGAAAACTATCTCTGACCTTGCCCTTAACAAAATCTCTGGGCCGGATGGGCTGCCTAATGAATTTTTTAAAATTCTATCCCCAGAAATATCAGTACACCTCTGTAAACTATACAACTCCATGTACATAGATGGAGAAGAGATGACGAAATCTTTTTCATCCTCCTACACAACTTTAATACTCAAAAGTGGGAAGGATCCAACCTTAAGGGAGTCATATAGGCCAATTGCTCTATTAAATTCCGATTACAAGATCTTTACATCAATTCTTGCCCAAAGGCTACAAAAAATATTAGGCGATATCATTCATAAAGACCAAGCCGGATTCTTAAACTCTCGAAACTCCTCAGCAGAAATCAGAGAAATATTGGTAACATCAGAATACTTCTTCTATAGGGGGGAGGAGGGGAGGAGGGGGGATAGGGCCCCGCCAGATCTAGCGGTTATTTCAGTTGACGCAGAGAAAGCCTTCGACTCTGTTCAATATGATCATCTTTTTTTTTCCTTAGAAAAGTTTGGGTTTATAGGAGGGTTCCTTGACTTTATTAAAAATTTATATAATCAGCCTCATACGAGTCTAATTGTAAATAATCTACTCTCCCCCCAAATTGTATTGGGCAGAGGAACTCGTCAGGGATGCCCCCTTTCCCCTCTCCTCTTCAACCTCTGTATTGAACCCCTGGCAATTGCGATTAGGCAACAACTTGAAGGCATTAAAATAGGGGAGTATGAAATAAAAACATAATTTATGCTTACCTGATAAATTTATTTCTCTTGTAGTGTGTTCAGTCCACGGGTCATCCATTACTTATGGGATATATTCTCCTTCCCAACAGGAAGTTGCAAGAGGATCACCCAAGCAGAGCTGCTATATAGCTCCTCCCCTCACATGTCATATCCAGTCATTCGACCGAAACAAGACGAGAAAGGAGAAACTATAGGGTGCAGTGGTGACTGGAGTAATAATTTAAAATTTAGAACCTGCCTGAAATAGACAGGGCGGGCCGTGGACTGAACACACTACAAGAGAAATAAATTTATCAGGTAAGCATAAATTATGTTTTCTCTTGTTAAGTGTGTTCAGTCCACGGGTCATCCATTACTTATGGGATACCAATACCAAAGCTAAAGTACACGGATGATGGGAGGGACAAGGCAGGAACATTAAACAGAAGGAACCACTGCCTGTAGAACCTTTCTCCCAAAAACAGCCTCCGAAGAAGCAAAAGTGTCAAATTTGGAAAAAGTATGAAGTGAAGACCAAGTTGCAGCCTTGCAAATCTGTTCAACAGAGGCCTCATTCTTAAAGGCCCAGGTGGAAGCCACAGCTCTAGTGGAATGAGCTGTAATCCTTTCAGGAGGCTGCTGTCCAGCAGTCTCATAGGCTAAGCGTATTATGCTACGAAGCCAAAAAGAGAGAGAGGTAGCCGAAGCCTTTTGACCTCTCCTCTGTCCAGAGTAAACGACAAACAAGAAGTTTGCCGAAAATCTTTAGTTGCCTGTAAGTAGAACTTCAGGGCACGGACCACGTCTAGATTATGCAAAAGACGTTCCCTCTTTGAAGAAGGATTAGGACATAAGGATGGAACAACAATCTCTCGATTGATATTCTTGTTAGAAACAACCTTAGGTAAAAACCCAGGTTTAGTACGCAGGACTACCTTGTCTGAATGAAAGATCAGATAAGGAGAATCACAATGTAAGGCAGATAACTCAGAGACTCTTCGAGCCGAGGAAATAGCCATCAAAAACAGAACTTTCCAAGATAAAAGCTTAATATCAATGGAATGAAGGGGTTCAAACGGAACACCCTGAAGAACTTTAAGAACCAAGTTTAAGCTCCACGGAGGAGCAACAGCTTTAAACACAGGCTTAATCCTAGCCAAAGCCTGACAAAAAGCCTGGATGTCTGGATTCTCTGCCAGACGCTTGTGTAAAAGAATAGACAGAGCAGAAATCTGTCCCTTTAGTGAACTAGCGGATAAGCCCTTTTCTAAACCCTCTTGTAGAAAAGACAATATCCTAGGAATCCTAACCTTACTCCATGAGTAACTCTTGGATTCACACCAATATAAATATTTACGCCATATCTTGTGGTAAATTTTTCTGGTAACAGGTTTCCGAGCCTGTATTAATGTATCAATAACCGAATCCGAAAACCCACGCTTTGATAGAATCAAGCGTTCAATTTCCAAGCAGTCAGCCTCAGAGAAATTAGGTTTGGATGGTTGAAAGGACCCTGAATTAGAAGGTCCTGCCTCAGGGGTAGAGACCATGGTGGACAGGATGACATGTCCACTAGGTCTGCATACCAGGTCCTGCGTGGCCACGCAGGCGCTATCAGAATCACTGATGCTCTTTCCTGTTTGATCCTGGCAATCAGTCGAGGTAGCAACGGAAAAGGTGGAAACACATAAGCTATGTTGAAAACCCAAGGGGCTGCTAGTGCATCTACCAGCACCGCTCCCGGGTCCCTGGACCTGGATCCGTAACAAGGAAGCTTGGCGTTCTGGCGAGATGCCATGAGATCCAGATCCGGTTTGCCCCAACGATGAATCAGTTGGGCAAATACCTCCGGGTGAAGTTCCCACTCCCCCGGATGAAAAGTCTGGCGACTTAAAAAATCCACCTCCCAGTTCTCCACGCCTGGGATGTAGATCGCTGACAGGTGGCAAGAGTGAGACTCTGCCCAGCGAATTATCTTCGAGACTTCCAACATCGCTAGGGAACTCCTGGTTCCCCCTTGATGATTGATGTAAGCCACAGTCGTGATGTTGTCCGACTGAAATCTGATGAACCTCAGTGTTGCTAACTGAGGCCAAGCTAGAAGAGCATTGAATATTGCTCTTAATTATAGAATGTTTATTGGGAGGAGTTTCTCCTCCTGAGTCCACGATCCCTGAGCCTTCAGGGAGTTCCAGACTGCTCCCCCGCCTAGTAGGCTGGCATCTGTTACAATCGTCCAATCTGGTCTGCGAAAAGTCATTCCTTTGGACAGATGAACCCGTGACAACCACCAGAGAAGAGAATCTCTGGTCTCCTGGTCCAGATTTAGCAAAGGGGACAGATCTGAGTAATCCCTGTTCCATTGACTTAGCATGCATAGTTGCAGCGGTCTGAGATGTGGGCGCGCAAATGGCACTATGTCCATTGCCGCGACCATTAAGCCGATTACTTCCATGCACTGAGCTACTGATGGGCTTGGAATGGAGTGAAGGACACGGCAAGCATTGAGAAGCTTTGATAACCTGGACTCCGTCAGGTAAATCTTCATCTCTACAGAATCTATAAGAGTCCCTAGAAAAGGGACCCTTGTGAGTGGTAACAGAGAACTCTTTTCCACGTTCACTTTCCACCCATGCGACCTCAGAAATGCTAGAACTATCTCTGTATGAGACTTTGCATTTTGAAAACTTGACGCTTGTATCAGAATGTCGTCTAGGTACGGGGCCACCGCTATGCCTCGTGGTCTTAGTACCGCCAGAAGAGAGCCCAGAACCTTTGTAAAAATCCTCGGGGCCGTAGCTAACCCGAAGGGAAGCGCTACAAACTGGTAATGCCTGTCTA
The DNA here is from genome assembly GCF_027579735.1 of Bombina bombina. Lineage (NCBI taxonomy): Eukaryota > Metazoa > Chordata > Amphibia > Anura > Bombinatoridae > Bombina > Bombina bombina. Next base: position 127,654,757 of record NC_069504.1, on the reverse strand, counting down.
GAAAGGCAAACCTTAGGTACCGATAATGATCTTTGTGAATCGGTATGTGAAGGTAGGCATCCTTTAAATCCACTGTGGTCATATATTGACCCTCTTGGATCATGGGTAGGATGGTCCGAATCTTGAACGATGGAACCCTTAGGAATTTGTTTAAGATCTTTAAATCTAAGATTGGTCTGAAGGTTCCCTCTTTCTTGGGAACCACAAACAGATTTGAATACAACCATTGCCCCTGTTCCGTCCGCGGAACTGGGTGGATCACTCCCATCACTAAGAGGTCTTGTACACATTGTAGAAATGCCTCTTTCTTTACTAGGTTTGTTGATAACCTTGACAGATGAAACCTCCCTTGTGGAGGAGAAGTTTTGAAATCCAGAAGGTATCCCTGAGATATAATCTCCAACGTCCAGGGATCCTGTACATCTCTTGCCCAAGCCTGGGTGAAGAGAGAGAGTCTGCCCCCCACTAGATCCGTCTCCGGAAAGGGGGCCCTGACTTCATGCTGTCTTAGGGGCGGAAGTAGGCTTTCTGGCCTGCTTGCCCTTGTTCCATGACTGGTTGCCTTTCCAACCTTGTCTGTAACGAGCAGTAGTTCCTTCCTGTTTTGGAGCGGAGGAAGTCGATGCTGCTCCTGCCTTGAAGTTACGAAAGGCACGAAAATTAGACTGTTTGGCCTTTGATTTGGCCCTGTCCTGAGGAAGGGTGTGGCCCTTACCTCCAGTAATGTCAGCAATAATTTCCTTCAAGCCGGGCCCGAATAAGGTCTGCCCTTTGAAAGGAATGTTTAGTAATTTAGACTTAGAAGTTACATCTGCTGACCAGGATTTAAGCCAAAGCGCTCTGCGCGCCTGTATGGCGAATCCGGAATTTTTAGCCGTAAGTTTGGTTAAATGCACTACGGCATCCGAAACAAATGCATTAGCCAGCTTAAGGGTTCTAATCTTGCTCAGAGACTCATCCAATGGTGCTGTGCGAATCGCCTCTTCCAGAGACTCAAACCAGAATGCCGCTGCAGCAGTGACAGGCGCAATGCATGCAAGAGGCTGTAATATAAAACCTTGTTGAACAAACATTTTCTTAAGATAACCCTCTAATTTTTTATCCATTGGATCTGAGAAAGCACAGCTATCCTCCACCGGGATAGTGGTACGCTTGGCTAAAGTAGAAACTGCTCCCTCCACCTTAGGGACCGTCTGCCATAAGTCTCGTGTGGTGGCGTCTATAGGGAACATTTTTCTAAATATCGGAGGAGGGGAAAAAAGCACACCGGGTCTATCCCACTCCTTACTAATAATCTCTGTAAGCCTCTTTGGTATAGGAAAAACGTCAGTACACACCGGCACCGCATAGTATTTATCCAGCTTACATAATTTCTCTGGGATTGCCACCGTGTCACAATCATTCAGAGCCGCTAACACCTCCCCTAGCAACACGCGGAGGTTCTCAAGCTTAAATTTAAAATTTGAAATTTCTGAATCCGGTCTCCCCGAATCAGAACCGTCACCCACAGAATGAAGCTCTCCGTCCTCATGTTCTGCAAATTGTGACGCAGTATCAGAAATGGCTCTCGTGTCATCGGCGCGCTCTGTCCTTAACCCAGAACTGTCACGCTTGCCTCTTAACTCAGGCATATTGTATAATACTTCTTTCATAACATTAGCCATATCATGTAAAGTGATTTGTAAGGGCCTTGATGTACTTGGCGCCTCAATCTCACGCACCTCCAGAGCGGGAGAGGAAGGTACTGACACGTGAGGAGAGTTAGACGGCATAACTGCCCCCTCGTTGTCTGGTGATAATTTTTTAATCGGTACAGATTGACTTTTCAAAGTAATATCAATACAATTGGTACACATATTTCTATTGGGCTCCACAACGGCTTTTAAACATAATGAACAAGCAGATTCCTCTGTATCAGACATGTTTAAACAGACTAGCAACGAAGCTAGCAAGCTTGGAAATTACTTTCAATAAGTTCGCAAGCAATATAAAAAACGCTGCAGCGCTTTTAAAACACATAGTTGAGTAACAAAGAACTAATTCAGTTATAGTCAACAATTCTTTAAATGTATTAATTAGCAGAGGATTGCACCCATTAGCAACAGGATGATTAACCCCTCAGTACCCAAAAAAACGGATATCAAATTAATATTAAACGTTTTTATCACAATCTAACACACTGTCACAGGTCTGCTGTGACTGATTACCTCCCTCAAAAACGAATTTTGAAGACCCCTGATCTCTCTAGAGACGTCCTGGATCAAGGAGGAAGAAACAGGAAGACTGTACTAGAATTTTAACTGCGCAACAAGGCGCTAAAAAAAGGCCCCTCCCGCTCATTTACAACAGTGGGAGACCTGATATAACGGTTTCTATGCAGAAATATACGTTAGCCATGTGGAAAAAAAAAATCATGCCCAAAAGGATTTATCACCAAAGTACCTCACAAAACGAATAACATGCCAGCAAACGTTTTGAAAATAAACTTCTTTAAATGTCATGCAAAGTTATCACTAAGCCTGCAACCAGTCGCTACCACTGCAGATAAGGCTTAAGCATTATTTCAGTATTAACAGTATTTGCTCAGTCAAATTCTAGTCCCTAGAAAATAACTCTACTGTGCATACATTTATCAGCCTGATACCAGTCACTACTACTGCATTTAAGGCTGTACTTACATCATACGGGTAACAGCAGTATTTTCTTAGTCAATTCCATTCCCAGAAAATATTGTACTGCGCATACCTCATTTGCGGGGGACCCCGCATGCTATTCCCATGTTCTGAAGTTACCCCACTCCTCAGAATGTCGAACAGCCAGTGGATCTTAGTTACGCCTGCTAAGATCATAGAAAACGCAGGCAGTTTCTTCTTCCAAATACTGCCTGAGATAGAAAAACAGCACACTCCGGTGCCATTTAAAATAACAAACTTTTGATTGAAGAATAATTAAGTAAAAACTCCAACTCCTCCCGCGACCTCCTTCTTTGTTGAGGGTTGCAAGAGAATGACTGGATATGACATGTGAGGGGAGGAGCTATATAGCAGCTCTGCTTGGGTGATCCTCTTGCAACTTCCTGTTGGGAAGGAGAATATATCCCATAAGTAATGGATGACCCGTGGACTGAACACATTTAACAAGAGAAATTGGCTTTATATGCAGACGATATTCTTATATATCTATCAAACAGCAAAGTCAATCTCCCTAAATTATTACAAATTATAGGCCAATTTGGCTCTTTCTCGGGCTATAAAGTAAACACTACCAAGTCAGAACTATTTTGGCTTAGGAAAAATAACTCTTCCCCTAGCAATGTTCCTTTTTGTCTAGTTAAAGATTCATTTAAATATTTAGGTATCAATATCCCAAGTGAACCAAAAGATCTATATAAGCTTAACATTCTACCAGTCATCTCAATTTTCAGAGAAAAGCTTAGAAACTGGGTGAGTCTGCCACTCTCCATCTCTGGACGGATAGCATTATTTAAGATGGTTCTTTTTCCTAAATTGCTCTATGTCTTACAGAATACAGCAATAATGCTCCTAGAAAGAGATATACGATTAATAAATAGTATGCTCAGAAGATTTATCTGGCAAAAAGCTAGACCTAGGATCTCTTTGAATAAACTGTCATTTTCAAAAGTTTATGGAAGCTTTGCCTTGCCAGACATAAGGTTGTATAACTTGGCTTTCCTAGCGCGAATTGCAGCCGATTGGATCTTCTCCAAGGATTATGTGTTGAATAATAATCTTGAAGAGAAAATTTGCTATCCATACCTACCAACAGCTCTGCTACACTGTGAACCTAAAGACTACCCAGTGAATATTAGATCACTTAAAATGTTTCTTAACCCCTTGAGGGCCTGTAGAAGAATTGGAAAGCTCATAGATATAAATTGTTAGGTATCACAATACCTACCTCTAATAGGCAACCCCAAATTTCAGGCAGGCTTAGATTCATCTGTGATTAAAAACTGGTACACATCGGGATTGGACAAACTTATATATTTTGTGGATCAAGAAAGAAAATGTATTAAATATTTTGATGAACTTAAAAATAATTTCAATCTCTCCAATAAGGAGTTCTTCGTATACTTACAGACAAGGCATTATATTACAGACATAATGCGGATAACTAAATGGCGATGGGACTTAGTTAGTCTAGAGGACTGTCTTATATTGGTTAAGAACGGCTGATGTCTATCACCCCATGTTACCACTTATTGGGAGATGGCAAAGGGAAACACCTTCTCGAAAAATTAGCGCAGGATTGGAACCTAGACTTGGCGCAAGATCATATCGATAGTCAATTCATAAAAAATTCTATTGGCAGAGTGTCTCAGGCTACAATTTCTGCCACCTGGAGGGAGGCTCATCTAAAACTTATACATAGATACTATTATACCCCTGAAAAAGCATTTAAGCTTAAGAATTCAAACTTTGATAAATGTCCCAAATGCTCCAGGATGGCTGCAGATCTGAAACATATGATCTGGGACTGTCCACTGATCAGACAGTGTTGGTATAAAATGGAATTCTGGGCAAAGACGTCACTTAAAATCTCTCCTCTGGATCTCTCTCTAACCCAGGTAATATTCTGCTTAAATAATCAAGAAGAGTATAGGTCCAATGGGAATTTAATTATCTCAATTATCTTAGCAGTTAGATACTTAATTTTTAAAAAGTGGAAGTCAAGAAATTTACCAACAGTATCAGAAATTAAGAACTTTCTTAAGAAACAATGTATTCTAGAGCAGCGAGATACCAACATTGATAAGGAATCTGACATTAAGCTTTTTTTAAAAAAAATGGGCACCATTCATTAAATCACTCACAGAGACAGAAATTGATCAAATAATATTTCCCTTCCAAAACTCAGAGATGGTACTTTTGGGAATATGGTAAAGGAAGATGTATTCTGATTTCTCCCCTTCTCCTGTGTAAGGTGTGGGGGGTTCTTCCACCCTTTTTTTCCTTTTTTTTTTTTTTTTTTTTTCCCTTGTGTTTGTTGTATTGTTGTTCAGGGAAAACAACAAAGGGGGGGGGGGGGGGGGGAAGGGGAAAAATATACTCCAACAGGAAAACATTTGTGGATTGTCTATTGATGTTTAATTTTAGTGGTTTGTTTATTCTTTTCCTTGAAACTATATGAAAATGTATAAACCTGTTGAAATATAATAAAAATTATTGGAAAAAAAAAATGGTATTCTCTATCTAAATCATGAAAGAAAAAAATTGGGTTTAATGTCCCTTTAAGATTGTGAACCCTTGTTTTGGTATTTCTTTTTTTTTTCCTGGAAAATGCTTTCAGCTTCCACTGAAGTTCCTTCATATAGATGAAGGTTTCTGTCATGTCCCTTCTCTCCTCTAAACTATACATATTTAGATCATAGAGTCTTTCTCTTATGTGGTGTTTCGGTCCCAAGCCCGTAGGAATTGTAGAAAATATTTAAACTCTGTGAAAAAGTGAATTATGTGCTCACTTAGGCTGAATTCTACACAAATGTATGCACTGAAGTGTAAATTTGCTCCCAGTATCTCTCTGTCTAAAAAACTAAGATTTCAAGTGGAGATTACAAGTGGAGCGCAAAATTGTGCTTTCGCAAGCACAATATTTGCGCTCTACTCAGTAATACCAGTGCCTGCAAATGTGCACTGGTATTACAAGTAAAGCACAATGCGAATGCGATTTCGCATTGCATGAAAGCTTTGTGCTCACGAGAGCACTCTTCCAAAGGCCAGAACCCAGTGCAGGGGGTAAGTTGCACAGCGAAGTTTAAATGTATACTGTATGTATATGCTGATATACATATACATATTTATGTGTTAATATGTGTATATACACATATATTAACACATAAATATATATGTATATAAGCATATACATATATATTTACAGTTTAGACCCCATAGACCGCAATGTTGCAGTTAGGTACATGTAAAATTATAGTTATGCAATATTCATATTTTCATGTCAGGTTTGTGCATATTAGAATATGCTATTGGGCTTGCGCAAATGAAAATATGCAATCGGCTATTGTGTTTGCACGAGAGTGGGGTTTTATTATCCACTTTTTTTCCTCTCTTGACTACTATGGGGGAATATGTGAACGCGCACGCGATATTCTAAGTTCGGATTTTTGCACTCATCGGGTCACCGCTAGAGTGAAAGCAGTTTTCTTTCAACTCATATTACGAGCGCAACCCGACGAGCGCAAAAATCTTAATTCTAGCGCAATTAACGCTGAACTGGAAGCGTTAATTAGCACTCCACTTGTCATCTGGCCCTTAATGAGAGATAAAATGTTATGTTTAATGTCCCTTTTATAATATACATTTCTATACAATATAACCTAGGGGGATACATACATCTGTGATCCTTTCAAGATTAAAAAAGTATTCACAGATTGTTTACATAGTTAAAAAAGAATATTTTAAAACCAAGGTGTTGAAAATGCCAAAATAGTTTGAATTATGTTACCTTTATGTCATCAAAGACTTCTGTTTCGGTTAACTGCAAATGTATTGTCAGCATAAAAAAAAGTCTATTTATATTTCAGCCTGACAAACCTGATTCATCCAAGAGAATGTGTTTTTGGGTCACTTTTTTTGTTTAAGAATAGAATGTTTATTGAGAAGGTCATTTCATTAGCTGAAATACACCCCTCCGTTTTGTCTTTGATGAAAGTTAGACTAAATACATTTAACCTTTGCATATTTGTTATGTTTGTGTAGTTTATGATCATACGTGTGAAAGAATGTTTCATGTTCCCTCTACATTTTGTAGACTTACTTCTACCTCTGATTATTATTATTGCAACTTAAACTAAAAGGGACACTGAACCATTTTTTTTCTTTTATAGTTCAGATAGAGCATGCAATTTTAAGCAACTTTCTAATTTACTCATATTATAATTTTTTCTTTGTTCTCTTGCTATTTTTATTTGAAAAAGCAGGAATGTAAGCTTACGAGCCAGACCATTTTTGGTTCAGCACCCTGGGTAGTGTTTGCTGATTGTTGGCTACATTTCGCCAATCAGGAAGCGCTACCTAGGTGCTGAACCAAAGATGAGCCGGCACGTAAGCTTAAATTACTGCTTTTTTAAATAAAGATAGCAAGAGAACAAAGAAAGATTTACAATAGGAGTAAATTAGAAAGTTGCTTAAAATTGTATGCTCTATCTGAATCATGAAAGAAACAAATTGGGTTCAGTATCCCTTTAATAATTTGTGAGTCTGTAGGTATGTTAAAGGGACTTTAAGACCTATAATTTTGTGTAATAGAGGCTGACAACCATATCCGTAACCAAGATTTCTACAATATAATGTCATTTTAAGACACGTTTAAATTCACTTATGTTTTTAAATGTGCTGTTCTCTTGGTATCCTTTGTTAAAAAATAATTTGTACATATCCTACACTATTGTGAGGTAGCTAGTGTTTTCAGTTATCTGGAGCTGACTTTATCTATGTGTTTAATCTCTTTGCAGGAGTTAAACACACAGTAATATACAAGAAATAGTGCAAAATGTTCTTATATATTAGACCATTTATTCTTTTCACCTTTAAATCCCTTTAAGCAGTTTCTTTGTACATATATAGATAGAATAATCTAAAAATTAAAAGGGGGTAACATTCTGCCCCTCTTCTCCTGGAATTTATCAAGCACTATTTTAATCACGTATTAATATATAGCTATGACTACCTGGCTCAGCATTTGTCAAGCTCTGTGCTACACTAGTTTGTGTCTATATATTCTGTAAAGCAATTAAACTTTTTACCATGTTTTAAACTCACCAGATGTGTTCAACTTGCTCCCAGCAGTGAATTGCTGATTTTAACTATGCGTTTAACCTCATCTAGGTTTTATTTATATGCAAGTTATGCTATAAGAAATGTTCTTATCTTGTATTTCATATAATCTTCTTTTGATGACTTTTAAAATATCTGACTATCTGTATCTATCTGTTCATCTGTCTGGGAGCTTGTATATCACATGAACAAACCTTCCAAATCAATGCACACTGTACAAAAGTATTTGATTGAAGGCCATACTTTAATACAGGGGTCAACAAATCTGTTTAAAATCTAGGGACCAGTAAGGATATTTAAGAGCCAAACACAAGGGCAGGTTATTTACTGACTCTATAAAACTAGGGATAATTTATTTGTAATAAAATTAATAAATCAAATATTTGGAGAGAATATGAATTTGAAAGCATCCTGCATAGCTGGGCTAGACCAAAATATGCCCCTGACATAATAAAATATTATTATTTTTTCTCTCTTCACAGGAGAACATTGTGAAGTGTGCTCTCGGTCTGGGCGTTGTGTTCCAGGTGTCTGTAAGAATGGAGGTACCTGTATTAATCTGCTCATTGGAGGATTTAAGTGTGAATGTCCCCCAGGTGAATACGAGAGGCCTTACTGTGAAATGACCACAAGGAGCTTCCCACCTCAGTCATTCATAACCTTCAAAGGATTAAGGCAAAGATTTCACTTCACTGTGTCGCTGATGTAAGTACACACAGTGTGACCAGTACACAATACCATACCTCGTAACTGATCAAATAAGGAACCAGGACCCCGTTTAAGAGAATGAGCCTATAGGTTCAAGTTGAGGTCTTGGGTGGGGCTTGCACAAGATGTTTTTAGAAAGGGGTGTGGCTAATAGTCAGCAGAGACAGCCTTATACCATGATCACTGCAACATTAGTTAATTTCCCAGTTTCTTGCAGCTTTAGATTAATGGGTTTAAAGGGATATGAAACCCATTTTTTTTTCTTTCATGCAATTTTAAAGAAACTTTTTAATTTACTCAGTTTTTTTCCGTACACTTGGTATCTTTAGTTGAAAGCGGGAATGTAAGCTTAGGAGTCTGCCCATATAGCCACCAATCAGCAAGCGCTACCTAGGTGATGAACCAAAAATGGGCAAGCACTTAAACTTACATTCTTGCTTTTCCAAATTACAGATACCAAGAGAATGAAGAAAAAATGATCATTGATAATAAGAGTAAATTAGAAAGTTGCTTAAATAAAATTGCATGCTCTATCTTAAGACAAAAAAATTGGGCTTCATATCGCTTTAATAAGCCTGGAGTGAATGTTGTTGTGTAGTGGTGATCTGGCCACACAGAAACATGTTGCTGATAGCTGTCAAAGCTTGTAACGTCGTCAGTGGCATTACAGCTCATCTACTGATCATATGCATGTCCCATGCTAATGTACAAGTCTTACTCCTGATAGTTCCACAGGTGGAGTAAAGTGGGCTTTATTTTAATTTGCACAAAATACCAATATTTAGCAAAACGTTGAAAGTGAGTACATTACATACATTATATTATACATTTATTTAAGTTATTTACATTCACTGCAAATGCCTCTGTAAGAAGTGACATTAATCTAAAAATTTTATTCCCCTAAATAATTAATTAATGGATGCTGTAAACCACAATTTTTGCTGTAAAACATATGCTTGTACTATGCTCCCTAAAAATGCAAGTGTTGTAAATTAAGAACGCTGCAAAGTTGCCTATACCCTCCACATACTACCCAGTGATTACTGAGAGCAGTGCACAAACTCATTTACAGCTAGGCCTAATTAGTGCAACCAAGGGAGAAGAGAGAGCTGGTTTAGTAAATTTTCAGAATTTTGCATCATACTTAGGTTACAGAATTGATAGCTTTTCTAGGGGACAAGGGACAATAGGTTTATAGCATAAAGGGCATTCAGCAGCAAAAGCAGGCAAAATAAATAACAAATGTTTATAATTTTCATTGTGTCTAACATACACCTAACTGCAGTAACAGAACAAGGAGAGTGTTATAATTTACTGCATTCCTGTGTCACGTGCATATTAGTAATAGCTACATGATTGATTTATGCTGAGAAATATTACAGTTTTAGGGAACCTGACACTTTTCTATAGCTTATTTTTGTTCCGGACAGACTGACTTTTGACCCTTTTACTCTGTTATTAAATGGAAAGAATTTGTCTGCCTTTTGTATTTCAGGTTTGCGACCAGAGAGCGGAATTCTTTAATTCTTTACAACGGGAGGTTTAATGAAAAACATGACTTCATCGCTCTAGAAATAATTGAAGAACAGATCCAGCTAACGTTTTCTGCAGGTACCGTAAATAAATTCTGGTTAAAGGGACATTCTAGCCCAAAACTTTCTTTCATGCTTTAGAAAGAGCATGCTATTTTAATTTGCTTCATTCTCGTGATATACTTGGTTGAAAATCATATCTAGATATGCTCAGTATCTGCTGATTGGTGACTGCACATAGATGCCTCTTGCTATTGGCTCACCCATGTGCATTGCTATTTCTTCAACAAGGGATATCTAAAGAATGAAGCAAATTAGATAATAGAATTGTACCTGTATTGTCTATCTGAATCATGAAAGAAATATTTTGGGTTTCATGACCCTTTAAGCCAGGGGTCTATGTACTTAAACTTATTTTTTGAGGTAGAGGATGGCAGAAGGTTGCAGTGTATTTCTATTTTTTACCATTAAAATATACCTGCAATATTTTCTCATGTTAAAAGGAAATTTAACCTTTATGATTCATATAGAGCAATTTAAAAAACAACAACATTCTGTTATGAAATTTTCTTAGTTCTCTTGGTATCCTTTGTTGAATAGTAAATGTAGGCTGAACGTTTGGTAGCGTGCAGGTGTGTTTAGTGGTCTATGGCAGCAGAGTTTGCAACTATGTATAGCTTTGCTCTAAACATTGTTGCAAGCACTGATACCAAAGGGCTAAAGACACAGGCATTCTTCTGAGCTCACCTAAGATTACTCTTTACCAGAGGATAAATTGGAAAGTTGTATAAAATGTCCTGCTCTATCAAACTGGTCTAGTTTACAGGACCACTAAGTACAGTATAATTGCATAATTAGCAAGTGCATAATAAAAAGACAAGGCAATAACACGTACTCTGAATTACCCTTGTATCATGTGACAGTCATCAGCCAATCACAGACTAGTATACGTATAACTGTGAACTTGTGCACATGCTCAGTAAGATCTGGTGCGTCGGAAAGCCTGCATATAAAACATTTGCAAAATTTGATAATGGAAAAAAATTGGAAAGTGTCTTAAAACTGCAAGCTCTATCTGAATGATGAAAGTTTATTTTAGCTTTAGTGTCTCTTTAATTTTGACTTTACTGTCTCTTTAAATTTTGAAACAGATGTAAAAAATTACATAAGAAACACTTTTTTTCAGAATGGGATAGCAGAATTTAAAGGGACATGAAACCCCCAAAAAAATATTTCATGATTTAGATAGAACATACAATTTTAAACAACTTTATAATTTACTTCTATTATCTAATTTGTTTCATTCTCTTGGTAACATTTGTTGAAGGAACAGCAATGCACTAATGGTTTCTAACTGAACACATGGGTGAGCCAATCACAATCAATATATATATGCAGCCACCAATCAACCGCTAGAACCTAGGTTCTCTGCTGCCCCTGAGCTTTGCCTAGATAAACCTTTCAGAAAAGGATAACAAGAGAAGGAAGCAAATTAAATAATAGAAGTAAATTGGAACGTTGTTTAAAATTGTATTCTCTATCTGAATCATGAAAGAAACATTTTGGGTTTCATGTCCCTTTAAATACTTATTAGTAATTTTGATTGACATTGAGGAACTAAGTTCTGTGAGATCCTAATACTAAAACCCTGTGCTTGTGATATGGTAATTGTTCTTCATTGAATTAAGGTGCCTTGCATCATTCTCTGTTTGCTCTTTAACATGTACAAACCTGAGTTGCGTTTTCTGAGACCCGTAGGATAAAATGACACATTTATTTATCTATTGCTAGTTATAAGTTGGTTTATTGGTATTTTAAAACTAAGCCACGACTCCCAAAGTTTTCCTGGAATTATGCAGAAGCTTGTTGCCATAAAGGGTGTGTGTGTGAGAGTCTAAAAACAGTGTTGTAGATGGAAGCCTAAAATAAGTTGTTGCTTTAGATGTTTTAATGGAGTGGTTTGTTCATTGTATTAGGATTGCACAGACTAGTTTAGAAGGGTGTGTAACTGGAGAAACTGGATTTTGTGCTTACTGCAGTAGAAGCAAAGACCCCAAACTGCCTCTTGCAAACCATCTTTCCTATCTGTAGGATGTGGAACATGCATATGAAATCTATGTATCGATGTGGAGTGCACACACCAAAAAATAAATGGGAGATGTTTCAAGCCCCACATTTCAATGCAATCCACCTACTATATCTAGTAGTGTCTAAATCTTAAATAACAGTAGGTATTGGTGTGCTGTGGGGGAAGGGAGTTGGTTCTACCAGGAACAAAAAAAAGATTTTTTGGCCTCAAACATCTGTTGGACCTGTCTTTGCAGACGGATCTTCTAGAGTCTTAGTGGCCATCAATAAGTCTTATATTTTGGTGTTTAGTACCACAATTACCTCTATAGTGGATTCCTACATTGGTAGCAAATCTCTTGCCCCTTTTTAGGTTGAGTGTAGCTACTTCATTAGCAACCTCTAGGGCAGGGTGACCAGATGCCCCCTTATTAACAGGATTGTTTTTTTTTTCAGGGACTGGTCCGATTGCCCCCTCAAAATCTAAAAAAGCAATGTTAAGTGTCCATTTGTTAAAACTGTAAATCATTTGTGTTTGCAGTCCCTGGCCCTTGCATGGTGTCATAGCACAACTGCATTGCACTTGACCACACAGTTTAGCCTTTCAAAAGCCCCAGTGCCTTGGAACTACAGTTCCTTGCATGCCACACTACAGTAAGATAGGAAGAGAGTTCTTTACATTGAAAAAAATTGTTATACAAAACCAAAATCAATAAATCATCAATTAATATTAAACCTTTAGTTACACTATGGGTTGCATAATAAATAATAATAATTCTTAAAATTATTTAAATAATAATAAAAATAATACATGAGTGCAGACGAAACACACTGGCTATACAATATCACAATATCCAAGTCAACACAACATGTGCCTTTAAAATAGTGGGTTCCATGTTTTTCAGCTGGTGACATGGCCCATTTAAAATCAAGTTATACACTATGGGTAAAAAAATAAAATTAAAATATTATTCTGAACACTATTAACTTGAAATTCAAGGTAGATTAATAACTACCAAGAAGGTCAGTTAATGTTGCAAATTCCTAATCCAGATTTACCTTTCTTGTTGAATGCATCTCTGCATATGTTTGAGTTTCCTTAGAACGCCTTGCCTTTATTTACTCATTTTTGTAAGGTTCAGTAAATGTTTGTTTTCGTAAAGCTGTTGACCTGTAGAACATACTGTTCGAGTGTTTGATTTGGAGAATGTCTTCAGGACATTTTAGTGTGCTAAGAAGCAGTTTTACTTACCTTTAGTGGACTTTGGAACTCTCTATAGCTATTCATTAGCATAAACTTTGCAAGAGGTTTTTCAGTTTGTTCATGTTCTATGGACCACATTTCACAGCTTTTGTACAGCATTATTGTAATCTACATTTTAGTTCATATATATTGGGCTCCAACAAATAAAGCTACTATACGGATGCCCATTCCAAGTTCAGTATTTCCCCTACTTGTTAAGTATGTTAATGATATAGAAACAAAGCATCAATTAAAAATATAGAGATTTATTACAAAATCAATTTAAAAATGAATGGACATAATTAAAAAAAAAAATCTAAAAAGGAAAATATGACATGGTACATTGTAAGTGGATGACCTTAGGGATTTTATTTCTGTATGGGTGATGAGGTTACCCCTTGCCCAGAATACCTAAAAATCTATAGCTTCACACATGGCTGCAAAAGTCATATCCTAGTCATCCATACCCCACACCCTTAACTCTGGGTCCTGTTTTTATGGGGTGGTTGAAATGTTGGGAGATACTTAGATAAAGTAGCCTGCTGAAAATATCATTAAAGGAACATTGTACTCCACGAATATCCACCATCCTTATAAAATAATAGAATTCAAACATGCAGGGTTTTTTTTGCATGAAAAAATAAATAAAAAGTTAAGCAAAATCTATTTAAATTTAAATGGATTTATTGAATGTCTGATGTTTTCAACTAATATTTATTGGTTGTTAGGAACAAATACTAAATTGTAACTTTCAGCCAATGAGTATCAACAGGAAGTACCTATTAGCCAATAAACATTAGTAGGAAGTACATAACTGAAATCAATACTGATACCATATCAATTTCACATTGTTGAGATGCTGATCTTATAGGAAGTGTCTTTTAATTTGAGAATTGAGGACAATTATTATTTATCAGCTGACACTAACAGGTTTCAGGTTGCACAGTAAGTGCTTAGACACAACTGTGTCTCTTTATGGGATTAAACAGGCTCTGGAAGAAATTAATATTTAAAGGTCCAGTAGATTTGCATAATCAACAGATGCATGATAAAAACACAATGCAATAGCACTTTAGTCTTAACTTTAAATGAGTTGTAGATTTTTTAATGACAAATTTCAAAGTTATGTCTATTTCCATTCCCATGCATCATGTGACAGCCATTATCCAATCACAAATGCATATACGTATATTCTGTGAATTCTTGCACATGCTCAGTAGGAGTTGGTGACTCAAAAAGTGTATATAAAAAAAGACTGCACATTTTGTTAATAGAAGTTAATTGGAAAGTTGTTTAAAATTGCATGCTCTATCTAAATTATTTAAGTTTAATTTTGACTTTAGTATCCCTTTAAGAGTAAAAATTCAAATTAAAAAAAAAAATCAAACTATTTTCTCAGGTTCCTTGGATAAGGAAATCATATATTATTCTACAAATACGTTTAAACAAATACTATGATCATTGTTAGTAAAAAAAAAATTAAATAACATTCCTGGGATATTTTGGGCACAAATCAGGGAGCTGTTTAAATACTAATGTCTAATTTTATTACAGGGGAAGCCACCACTAAAGTGAGCCCTTATATAGAAGGAGGAGTAAGTGATGGTCAGTGGCACTCTGTGCAGGTGCAGTACTATAACAAGGTAAGATATCATATAACTTAATTTTCACCATAAAAATGTGAACCTTGAAAAAACAAGTATTATCAAGATGTTGTTTAGTTTGAGTAACTAATAAAGTTGAGTTTGACTCTGAGAAAAAAAAATGCAAATTACAATATTCACAATTATTTCCCTTTTCCCTGTGTTTTCCTAAACAGAGTACAATCAATTTACATCTATATTAGTAATTAAGTTTTTTATTTGGTGCATTTATATCTCGGCTTTTTTAAAACAAATGTTTATATGCTAAAATGAAAAAGAACATTAATCTTTTAAAGATGCAAGGACGTTCTATATCATCCTAACTGCGCTGGCCTTTCATTGAAATCTTGCAATCACGTGCACGATTGCGAGATTTCAATTTGTTTACATCAGAATGTTGTTCTGATGTAGACAAATTTAACCCGGCACTAAAGGGTTAAAGGGACATGAAAAAACATTGGAAAGTTGTTTAAAATGTTATGCTTTATCTGAATCATGAAATAAATATTTTGGCTTTCGTGTTCTTTTAAATTCTTCTTGTTTTTGTGTAAGAATTGTTCTTTGTCCCTAGAAAGGCCTTCAAGCAAATTCTCTAACGTCGGTTTTTAAAATGCTACAAATTGCCTAAATCTAGGTTACAGAATTTGCTTTTTGGCTGCTGTACAGAGGGAAAAAAAAAGTGATTTACTGTCCCTTTAAGCGCTCAATCGCTACACATATTACACAATGACTGCTATCAGCATAGATTAAACAAAAAAGCCCCTTGATAGCTGGAGACGGCACAGGTGGAAAGCTGCCCTGCTCTCCTGTTTGACTGCTGTTTTCTTTATGACTAATTGGAACATTTAACCAGTAGATTTAAATTGTACATCATCGTGTTTAAATTTAATTTGATTTCCAAATATCACAATTAGCAACACAAATTAAATTCTACAAACAATGAGCATGTACTTATATGAGTAAATCTATGTATACTGTTAACCTATATATCATTTACAATATTTTACATATTTATGTATACAATGTTCCTTAAAAAACAGATTTATGTTTAAAGAATGTAAGCTTTTTTTTCTTACAAACTGGCATATTTTGTCTAAGCAGTGTCACAACATTAAACTGTACTATCTACATTGTAAACAATAATGGTCTATGCCCTTTTAGTTTCAGAGCTGCAGATAGGATGTGCTCGGTGGCCTATCTGAAATACGGTTTTCACTGCAGTGTAATTTGTTGCTGGTTTCATACACATTGTTATTCTGTATCACTTTAAACCATTTGTGTCATTTTGTCACACAACCTTGCTTGAGGGCTTAAACATGAAACCTAAAATGTACTTCTGTTATCAATTCTGCTTCACTTTCTTTATGGAAGGAGCAGCTGTGCACTACAGGGTGCTAGCTGAATACATCTGTAAGCCAATGACTACAGTCATATTTGAGCAGCCACCAATTGGCAGCTAGCTCCCAGCTCCTGAGCCTACCTAGATATGTTTTTTCAACAAAGGATACCAAAAGAACAAAGCAAATTAGATAATAAACGTAAACTGGAATGTTGTTTAAAATGATATACCCTATCTGAATCGTGAAAGAAACATTTTGGGTTTCATGTCGCTGTAATGCCACAGTAAGCTGCGGGTGTAATACATGTCCTTGTTCAGTCCATTTGCTCAGACAGCAAGACCCATGGTTTCTAGCAATTAGTACAAAATATCAAAAAAAAGTTTTTAAAAATTCTATGGCTATTTTACAGTCTAAAATGAATACAGCTCACGTTTGATCACCTACTGTATTGTACTATATTTGTCGCACCTTCTTATACAGAAATGTAGAGAATGTCTCTAAGCTCTCTACAAATAATAATAAGCAATCTAAGGAGCTTACGATGGAAGATTTGTCTTTGAGCAAATTCTGCTAAGACCTTGTAGAACTGATGTATAACTCAGTAGCATCTTGTTGGTAGAATAGGTTTTATTGGGTATGCACACTCTCTCATTGGTGTAGTAATTATAACTGTGGATACTAAACCTACAATTTTTTTTTCATGATTCAGATAGAGCATACAATTTTAAGCAACTTTTCTAATTTACTCCTATTATCAATTTTTCTTTGTTCTCTTGCCATCTTTATTCTGCTAAGACCTTGTAGAACTGATGTATAACTCAGTAGCATCTTGTTGGTAGAATAGGTTTTATTGGGTATGCACACTCTCTCATTGGTGTAGTAATTATAACTGTGGATACTAAACCTACAATTTTTTTTCATGATTCAGATAGGGCATGCAATTTTAAACAACTTTCCAACTGACTTGTATCCTTAAATTTGCTTTGTTCCCTTGGTGGTATTTTTGAAAAGCTAAACCTAGGTAGGCTCAAACTGATTTCTAAACCGTTGTAAACCGCCTCTTAGCTCAGAGCATTTTGAAAGTTTTTCACAGTTAGACAGTAATAGTTCATGTGTGTCATATAGATAACATTGTGCTCACGCCCATGGAGTTATTTAGGAGTCTGCACTGATTGGTTAAACGGTATGTCTGTCAAAAGCACTGAGATAAGGGGGCAGTCTGCAGAGGCTTAGATACAAGATAATCACAGAAGTAAAAACATATATTAATATAACTGTGTTGGTTATGCAAGACTGGGGAATAGGTAATAAAGAGATTAGCTATCTTTTTAAACAATAAACATTCTGGTGTAGACTGTCCCTTTAAAAAGCAGAAATGTAAAGCTTAGGAGCCAGCCTATTTTAGGTTGAATCTGAATCATGAATGAAAAAATGTGGTTTTAGTATCCCTTTAAAGGGACATCATACTCATATGCTAAATCACTTGAAACTGATGCAGTATAACTGTAAAAAGCTGACAGGAAAATATCACTTGAGCATCTCTATGTAAAAAAGGAAGATATTTTATCTTTATTTGAAATGCAAGAATGTAAGTTTAGATGCCGGCCCATTTTTGGTGAACAACCTGGGTTGTCCTTGTTGATTGGTGGATAAATTCATCCACCAATAAAAAAGTGCTATCCAGAGTGCTGAACCAAAAAAAAAAAGCTTAGATGCCTTCTTTTTCAAATAAAGATAGCAAGAGAAGGAAGAAAAATTGATAATAGGAGTAAATTAGAAAGTTGCTTAAAATCGCAGTCTCTATCTGAATCAAGAAAAAAAAATTTGGGTTCAGTGTCCCTTTAATGTTTACCTTCTGTTGCTGTGGCCAATTAGAGACATATATAAGCAAGATCCTGTACATAACAACCAATCACTATGCAACGTGTAGGAGTGCCAGAGTTGTGCATTCTAAGAAACGCACTCTAACCTCTCTGGGAATTAAATTACAATAAAAAATTCACCATGAACAATAAAAGTACATTGCAAAGTTCTTCAATTATGTATAATTGGATATTGTTTGGGCAACTAAATTTTGAGTTTAATGTCCTTTTATTTTAAAGCCACTTATTTTGCTATTGAAACTAACAGACCTCATGTTTGTGCGCAGCTTGTTAATAGTTTAGAATCTGATTGGCTGATAAGTACAACTCCTATAGGTCTATTGGAGAACAATAACTCACCATTAGGAATGGGCGAATGTGTTTTTATTCAAATTCGAATGTTAGAACTAATGTTATTGTAGAAATTTGATTTTCATAATAGAATGTTGATAAGAACAAATATTCTTAAAAATTCTATTATTGAATGTTATTTACAGTTTTTGAATGTACCTTTCGAATTCGAATCTGACATTCGAAATCGAATGTGACATTCGAATATTACATTTATAAAACACAGTTTTGTACTAGAAATATTATTTCAAATTAAAATGCTACATTGAATGTAACATTCAAATTCAAATATTACATTTTTACAACACAGTTGTAGACTAGAAATACTATTTCGAATTCGAATGTCACATTTGAATTTGAATGTCACATTCGAATATTACATTTATAAAACACAGTATTAGACTAGAAATACTATTTCAATTTGAATGTTACATTTGAATTTGAATGTAGCATTCAAATTTGAATATTACATTTAGTAAACATAGTTGTAGACTAGAAATATTTAGAATTTGAATGTGAGATTCAAATTCGAATGTCACATTCAAATTCGAATATTACATTTCGAAATTGTATGTGATATAAAATACATAGCTAAACATTATATTATTCGAACAAATATTTTCGAATTTTATTCAAACATTCGAAAACAAAAATAGAATATTAGAATGTTATATAAACATTCTAAAATTGATTCGAACGAATTAATGTATCAAAATTCGTTTTAAATTTCGAATTTTTAGAAACATTCGCCCATCACTACTCACCATACTAACATAAAAATGAAATGTGTCAATTTTTTCATCACATGAACTTTTTTTTCTCTAGAAACAAGACCAGTAATACATATTAAAATGTGTGCTTTAGATTTAACTAAGAATAAAAATACTTTTATATCTCTTTAACAAATAATCCAAGTTCCAACTGTGGACACAATGACTACATTTTATGGTGTTCCTCTGTGTTCCTTTTACTGATTTTTGTCTACTATGAATGATATAATTTAAAAAAATAATTGTTTGTTCATTGGTGGAAGAGAATATTGCATTGTTCTTACTGCATAGAAAAAAAAATATTAGTAAAAAAAATTGTTCTTTTTTGACATCTAGTAGGTGACGCTTATGGCTGTTTTGCATTTAATTTCAACCCTGAACAATGAAATGAAACCTAAGGGTATGAGGATTCTGGAAGGTGAACCAAAGGTGTGTCGGGACTCGTAAATACACCTATCAGATTTCACTTGCGTATTAACTTGACTTGTCAGCTTCACATTAGCGGAGTATTATGTTACACGCTGTACATGTGAGGATGATGGGGACATTTCAGGAATGTTCAGTCCTTTACAATGACTCTATATCTCCCCTTACCCCATCTTCCTCTAGGTCAATAGGCAGCAGTCTGTCTATGGAGCCCTTTATTATATCCGTCCTGGATATTAACAATGATACCTTTTGAAGTTAATCTATGACTAATTATCAGTGCTTAGCTGCAGTATTGAGTATATCATGAGTGTGCTTTAGATCTGTGACCTTTTGTGGTTGCATTCGGGACACTGATGTGTGATCTTCCTATGCTCATTACACAATATTGCTCCCAGCAACAATTTCTCGAATTCTTAATGTTCCCATAATCAAAGGGATATTAATATGCTAATATATGCCCAGAATATATCAGCAATTAAGCACTGCAAAAATAAATGTTTTAGGAGAATCTAAAACTGCCAGCAATATTGTTTTTGTTTTGCAATCCAGGGACATACTCCTTGAAAAACTGTTTATTTTATCTTTTTTGATGTGGCCAGTTAGATACGGATATTAGCTCCTGCACATATTGAGCAATCCCGGTGTAGCCTGAAGCAAGGTCAAGGATCTGGACCCTGCTCTCCAGTTTCTCTGGGGCAATGGTGAAAAAAACAACAACATTTATTTACAGCAAATAAATTACATGTTGTGCTTAATGTCCCTTTAATTGCAAATGTTACATTTTCCATATGTATTTGTATATATGAATATTTAGGTACCTTTAAATAAAGAGAGAGAAAAAAGGTTTTTATTCTAGCAAACTAAGCATCAAAAAGCTCGGAGAGCAGTAATGAAGTCAGTGACCCCAGGACAATGTCTTCAAATTCTGTCTTTAGTTCAGGGATTTATTATGATAGCTCATTATGCTATTCATATCTTCCATAAAAATAGAGATAGTGAGCTTGCACTCCTTCAGGTTACAGGAGGTTAAAGGGACCTAAACCTCATAATTAATATATATATATATATATATATATATATATATATATATATATATATATGTGTGTGTGTGTATATATATATATATGTGTGTGTGTATATATATATATATATATATATATATATATGTGTGTGTGTGTATATATATATATATAATGTGTGTGTGTGTGTGTGTATTGTAATGTTTGTATTCAAGATTGAAATACATTCATGTCTCTTTGATAGTTTAGTTTACCATAGAAGGATAAGGTTAATGAGGAAAAACTTTCTGTTATAATGGGACTTTAAACATACCTAATAGTATTAATGTGTCCCCCACGCCCCATAGAACGTATGTATTAGGCTAATACATACGTTCTATGGGGAGTGGGGAAACACATTATTTTTAGAGCTAAATTACAGTAAAAGCAAGCAACATAAACAATACTTTTCTGGGTTTAAAAGTTTTTGGGGAGTTAATTTGATGTTTTTTGTCCCACGAAACAGGATCAGCTAACAAATAGTTAAGCATGTTGAAGTGATATAAAACTCAAAAATGTTCTTTCATGATTCAGATAGAGCGTACAATTTTAAACAACTTTCCGATTTACCTATATTGTCAAATTTGCTTCAAGTAGCAACAATGCACTACCGGGAGCTAGCTGAACGTGTCAGGTGAGCCAATCACAAGAGGCGTATATGCTGATCCTGAGCCTACATAGGTATGCGTTTTAACAAAGAATACCAAGAGAACAAAGCAAATTAGAAAATAGAAATATATTTGAAAGTAGTTTAAAATTGCATTCTCTATTGGAATCATGACAGTTGAATTTTGAGTCTCATGTCCCTTTAGCGTTGCATAAAGAGGCACAGTGAATATTCTATGGTACAAAATAAATTACATTATCCAAAATGAATGTATTCTTGATTCTATTAGCTGATTGGAGCAGTAAGAGAAGAAAACCTGGTTTATAAAGTTTAAGTTTTTACAGTGCTTTTGTCTTTTTCCCTTTTTTTTTTCTCTCTCTCTCTTTTCTTTCAACAAATAAATGCTGAACATTGAGCTTTTACACTTCCCAAATACCGTTCACAGCTTTTTATTCAAGCAGTGTGTGGTTCTGCCTAGCTATTGACTTTTGGGACAAATGTAACCATGAACCATGACAGCTTGATGTTAAAGGCATCACACATCTGTCTCCTAGCAACGTGATGCAAACAATGAGATCACTGAGACCCATATCAGTCTGCATGGGCACTAGTAGCTGTGATGCAATCTAATTCCAGATTTAACAAGTTGTGTGCCAGATTACAATAGGCATCCTGAGTTATAAAAGCAGAACACTTTCATTTATAATAAACTGCTGTGTGTATGGAATTTGATTGCACTATTGCAAACCTTTAAAGGGATATGAAACCCTATTTTTTTTTTCTTTCATGATTCAGATGAAGCAGTCAATTTTAAGCAACTTTCTAATTTACTCCTTTATTAAGTTTTCTATATTCTTTTGGTATCTTTATTTTTAAAAGCAGGAATGTAAGCTTAGGAGCTGGCCCATTTGTTTTTGTTCAGCATCTGGGTGCTCTTCCTGACTGGTGGCTAAATGTAGCACTTGCTGATTGGTGGCTAAATGTAGCCACCAATCAGCAAGTGCTTTCCAGTGTCCTTAACCAAAAATGGGCCAGCTCCTAAGCTTACGATCCTGATTTTCAAATAAAGATACCAAGAGAACTAATAAAAAATGATAATAGGAGTAAATAAGAAAGTTGCTTAAAATTGCATGCACAGTCTGAATCATGAAAGAAAAAAATGTGGGTTTCATATCGAGTGCTAAGCACTTTCCCACCTGGGTGCTAAGATTTTTTTTATTTTTGTTTTATTTTTTAAACAAAATTTTTTTAACTTTTTTTTTTATCAGACCCCCAATACTTACACTGTTGGAAATGTTAGGCGATTACCTTTCCAATAGTCTTGGGGGTTTGTAACTGCTAAGATGCCTGAGATACAGGCTTCTAAGCAGCATGCCCCCTGCTCCTATACTTAACATTAAGTATAAATAAAGTTGCGCGGTGACGTCATCACGTTATTGCGCGTAACGTCACCACGCAAAACAGAAAGCCCTGGCGATGCTGTCACTCTATAGGCACGATCGCCAGGGTAGGAGCGGTTGGGAGCCCCCAGATCTCCCTCAAGGTGGGTGAGTGCTAGTGACAGCTCTGAGTCGTCATTAGCACCAGAGTGGGAAACTCTGTGACGGCTCAGAGCCGTCATTAGCACTGAAAGGGTTAAGCCCACAAAGCTGTTAAACATGTAGTTATAAAATCCACATCAGAATGTCAATGCACTGAGCTCCTGAGATACATATTATTATTATTATCATTAACATCAGTTATTTGTAGATCACCAACAGATTCTGTAGCGCATTGACCAAGACTGGCTGTTACACTCATATGTTGCCCCAAAGTTACTTAACCCTTTGAGTGCTAAGCACTTTCCCACCTGGGTGCTAATATTTTCTAAGGTTTTTTTTTATTTTTTTTACATTTTTGAAAAAACATTTTTTAACTTTTTTTTTTACAGACCTAACAAAGGTTAGGCGATTCCCTTTCCAACAGTGGGTCTTGGGGGTCTGTAGCTGCTTAGATGCCTGAGATACAGGCTTCTAAGCAGCATGCCCCCTCCTCCTATACTTAACATTGTTAAGTATAAATAAAGTTGTGCGGTGACGCCATCACGTTATTGCGCGTGACGTCACCGCGCATCACTTGAAGCCCCGGCGATGCCTGTCACTCTACAGGCACGATGGCTGGGGTAGGAGCAGTTAGGAGCCCCCAGATCTCCCTCAAGGTGGGAGAGTGCTCATGACGGCTCTGAGCTGTCATTAGCACCAGAGTGAGAAACTCTGTGATGGCTCAGAGCCATCATTAGCACTCAAAGGGTTTAACCATGTCCAGCACAGGGGTGTTTGAGAGTACTTTAAAGGGACACAAAACCCAATTTGAAACAACTTTTCAATTTATGTATATTATCTCATTTGCTTTGTTCTTTTGGTGTCCTGTGTTGAAAAGCATACCTAGGTAGGCTCAGGAGCCCCATTGCACTGATTGTATCTAATTGGTGATTGGTGGCTTCACATTTATGTCCCTTCTCACTGGTTCCCCAATGTGTTCAGCTAGCTCCCAGTAGTGCATTGCTGCACATTCAACAGAGGATACCAAGAGAATGAAGCAAATTTGATAATAAAAATGATTTGGAATGTTGTTTAGAATTGTATACTCTATCTGAATCATGCCAGGCAAATCTGGGGTTTAATGTCTCTTTAACAGTAGTTAGAAACAAAGCAGTACAATAGTAAAATGTGCTAGAGCATTAATTACTTCTGAGCTTGTATATCCTTTAACAATGGTTCTTTAGTACATGCAGAGTTTTCTTGTAATTGACATTTTTACTACATTGTAGCAAAGACAGTTGTTAAAAGGATATGAAAGTCAAAATTAAACTTTCATGATTCAGATCGACAATACAATTTTAAATAACTTTTCCTTATAATTCTATTATCAAATGTACTTAATTCTATTAGTATATTTTGAAAAGCATACCTAGGTAGTGTCATGTGCAGCAATGCACAACTGGGAGCTAGCTGTTGAAATGGTGGCTACAAACATATGCCTCTTGTTATTGGCTCACTAGATATGTTAATCTAGCTCCCAGCACTTCTGCTCTAGCGCTCCTGTACTACTCTAGATTTGTATAAAAGTAAGAATTGGACACCATGTATGTATGCCCCTCTTGGTTGGCGCACTGCCCATATACTTATTTGGAGCTGCGATGAACCATGTATAGGTGCATAACTTTGATAATAAGTTTAACGTCTTAGCAGTGGCTTAGCACATAGGAAGGGGAACTATTAAAAAAAATACTTTCAAAATCTGATATTTTATTGTTTAACCTTTTACCAATTACTTATATGGACACATTTATTTTTTATATATGCATAGTTTATATCTGTAATTAGGCTCTACTTTCTAAAAAGTTCTGCATAACAAATTCAACCTTTTAACATTACAATCAATAAGAGACAATAAAGCACAAATAACACAATCCTATTAAGCACAGTAGGAGTCTTTTTTGAGGTAGATTAGTGATCTGTGCTTGGTGTCCTTTTCATTATACAACAACTAAAGGATCTGCTCTAAAATGTGACTTTCATATGGAAAAGTGAGTAGAAATCTGTTCACAGTAGACCCCTTCTAAGCAGATCTGCATGAGACAGTCTTTGTCTTCCTGCTGGAATTGTAAGGAATGCCTTTAGTAATTCATTGACCTGGATCCTAAGAAGTGACACATTTAATTCACTTTCTACTTGACTGCCCACTGGGCTATTGTTTGCTTTGGGTATGTGCACAAAAAAACAGGCT
This sequence comes from Bombina bombina, assembly GCF_027579735.1. Taxonomy (NCBI): domain Eukaryota; kingdom Metazoa; phylum Chordata; class Amphibia; order Anura; family Bombinatoridae; genus Bombina; species Bombina bombina. Next base: position 127,629,568 of record NC_069504.1, on the reverse strand, counting down.
CTGAGGGCAACTTCCTGAGCTACAAATATTAGTACATTAGATCATCTCTCTGTGCATGGATCCATAGATTTCTACCCCAGGTGTAGCACGAAGAATCACCAATCTCACATTAAATAATCTTTTACTTTTTGTGCTAGCTCATTTTAGTTCGGTTGCAAAATAAAAGGTTTTTCAATCTTTTTGATGTTTAATGAAAAAAAAAATTTGGAAATTAAATTTTCAATTATTATTATATTATTTTTAATTAGCCATATTCCATTATAATACCCTTTTAACACATTTCTATGTTTTTTTTTCTTAATTTTAATGTGTTACATAATTGACTTTTTGTGTAAGGTGACAGACATATTGCATTTTGTGTGGTACTATATAGATTTAATATAAATGCAAATAATTATAGTACCCTATACTCCCAATATGTCTTTTAGAATATAAATATATCTTTTAAATATAATTTAATTTTTAAATAAAGGTTGTTTTGAATTTAGCCATATGTCATGATAAAACATTTTTTTAAAACTATTTTTTAGTTTTTAATTCGGTAGGTCAATTTTCTGTAATTGACTTTGTATGTGAGAAGTGACTGACTTTATTCTTATTTATTTATTTTAATTACTTTCAAATACTTGCAAGTTAATGAAATGCAAGTAGCACTTATCTCACTTTAAACTATCCTTTAATTTTATTTTTTTGCTAGCTCATTGAAGTTGAATTGCAATATAAAACCAATTTTACTTGTATGAATCATTACACTACTATTTATTTACAGACATGATTTTTTTTTTTTTTAATTTAAAAAATATTACCATTAAATATAGTTTGATTTCAAAATAGATATTGTTTTAAATCTAACCTCATGCCACAATAATACATTTTAAAACATACTTTTTCGTTTTTGCTTCTTTGTTCAATTTTTAAGTAAATGACTTTGTATATGTGAGGAGACTGATTTCTTGTGCAGCTTTTTCCCCATTTTTTATCTTAATATAATTGCAAATATTTTCAAAATACCAAGAATTCTACTTTAAAAGAATAACTCAAAATACTTTTCTTGCATGATAGGATAAACCCGTAAGTGTTTTTAAGTTTTTCAACAATGTACATGTTATTTCAAATAATGTTTTTTTTTTTTCAAAGCGATTGTACTGTGGTTGTACAATGAATACAAATACATTTCTGCCACTGGCAATACAGGGATTATAAGTGATCCAGATTTAAACACCTCTGTCATTTTGGATGTCAGCTTATTACTGTGGGGCAAACATTATAAACTTGTACAGTCCTTAGATTGTTGAATATTTGCTTAACTACCAATAAGCAAAAACTAGAACATGTGTTTACCTGCTGTGAGATATTTAAAGGGACACTGAACCCAATTTTTTTCTGTCGTGGTTCAGATAGGGCATGCAATTTTAAACAACTTTCTAATTAACTCCTATAATCAAATTTTCTTCTTTCTCTTGGTATGTTTATTTGAAAAGCAAGAATGTAAGTTTAGATGCCTGCCCATTTTTGGTGAACAAACTGGGTTGTCCTTGCTGATTGGACAGCACCAATAAATAAGTGCTGTCCATTGTTCTGAACCAAAGAAATGCTGGCTCCTTAGCTTAGATGCCTTCATTTTCAAAAAAAGATAGCAAGAGAATGAAAAAAAAATGATAATAGATGTAAATTAGAAAGTTTCTTAAAATTGCATGCTCTATCTAAATAATGAAAGAAAAAAAATTGGGTTCAGTGTCCCTTTAATGTTATTTTTTTCTCATAATAGGAATGTATGTTTATGTGTATGTGTGTATATATATATATATATATATATATATATTATTTATATATATATATACAGGTATACCTCACTTTACAGCGCTTCACTTTACAGCGATTCGCTAATACAGCGCTTTGTGGAGCTGAAGTTCAACCTAAAAAGATTTTGAAATAGTGCTGTAATCATCAGGAGATTGCGAGAAAAGTGACTGGCACCATTTTGTTATGCACAGTTCACGCTGTTTACAGCATTACAGCGCAATCTGTGTCTCAGTGTTAGACTGGCAAATTTTACTACAGTCACTGTCACTATTTTACAGGTACAGTATTTATTGAATACTGTACTGTGCTAGTATTAAACTAAACTTAGTGCTATTGCACACTTAATATATATATAAGTTCAAACATGTTTTCAAGTTTTTAAATGCACTGGCAAGTGAAAAGAAAGCTTAAACTGCCTTGTTTCACTTTAAGGCGGTTTTCACTTTACAGCGGGGCTCCGGTCCCTAACCCGCTGTATGAGCGGGGTATACCTGTATATATATATATATATATATATATATATATATATATATATATAAATATGTGTGTGTGTGTGTGTGTGTGCTAATTTATATATGTATATACAATCTCATTTGCCAAACTGCAATAAAAATTGGGAAAAAAAAACAATAATTCCAACATAGTGAGTGAAGAAAAAAAATCCTTTTGATATTTCCCTTTGACAAGTTACAGGGATCTTTTGAGGAAATGTTGCAAGTTATCTGGTTATGGTAATGCCACCCTGAATTCCTAGCAGTAACCAGAAATAAACTTCACCATATAAGGATAGACTCATCAGCCTGTTGTCTAACAAAGTTTGAAATCAAAGTAAACCATGGTTTGAAAATATTATGTCTGTTCAGCTCAGATATAGCCCAGTTCAGTTTTAAAAAAAATCTATTGGCTTTTTCTTTTTTTTGTTCATCATCTTGACCACTTGAATATTACTCACAAATTAGAGGGACAGTCAAATCCAAAACAAACTTTCATGTTTCAAATAGGGCATGTAATTTTAAACAACTTTCCAATTTACTTTTATCATCAATTTTTGCCCTGTTCTCTTGGTATTCTTAGTTAAAAGCTAAACCTAGGAAGGCTCATATGATAATTTCTAAGCCCTTGAAGGCCGCCTCTTATACACACGCTTTTTTATTTGCTTTTCACAACAGGGGATAGCTAGTTCATGTAAACCATATAGATAACATTGTGATCACACCTGTGGATTGTGGCAGACACTGCACTAATTGGCTAAAATGAAAGCCAATAGATAATAAATAAAATGTCATGTGATCAGGGGACTGTCAGAAGATGCTTAGATACAAGTTAATCACAGAGGTAAAAAGTATATTAATATAACTGCGTTGGTTATGCAAAACTGGGGAATGGGCAATAAAGGGATTATCTATCTTTTAAAACAACAACAATTCTGGTGTTGACTGTCCCTTTAACTAAACTGCAGCCACAATACAGTATCCATTGTATGCATTGCAATAGCTTCAATATTGGGAATATTGTGGCAGCAATGTGTGGGCTAAGCTTTTATTTTATCTTGACATTGAACTACAAGAATGTCATTTATCATCTGTCACAATGACCAGTTAGTGATGATATTGGTATGTTAAGAAGCATTCTATTTGCAACATTTTTGCAGCCACAGTGTTGCTGTCATGCAAAATATGGTTATGAGTCTTAAAAATATAGATGCTGCAACATGGTTTGACTCTAAATACTGTAAAAATGCACTGTATTGAGAGAAAAATGTAAACAGCTATGTGTATGTCATGATATGAAAATAAAAGCAATTTCAACTAAAAATATAGAGCTGCAATATACTTTCATTATTTATTTTGTTCCCTTTTCCTGTATCTTAAAGGGACAGTATACTTTAAAATTATTTTCCCTAAATTTGTTTCCAATTACTTTTTTTTACCAGCTACAGAGTATAAAATGTATGAGATTTGGTTTATTTATGTATATGAATTAGCTGATTTTGTGTTTTGAAGCCACAACCTAATAAAATGGGTTGAGCTTGTAGATATAATAAGATTGAATTACTTTATCACATTGTGTACATATACATGCTTCTTTATCTTATATCTGTCCGTAAACCAATCACCAATACTTGAAGAGAACAATGGAAAATTAACATATTATTACCTTATCTCTTCTATACCCAACTGAGAGGGTAATTTCTACTGCTGGTTGTGTTCAAACAGCTTGGCCTTAAGGCCAAAAACTTTCAGGATAGGTGGGGATACCACAGGCTAAATCAACTATTTAAATTGCCAATATAAGGGTAATGGAAATACTTGTAAACAATTTAATACAATCCAGCAGGTACAGTGGATCTTTGGGAACAAATTAAAGGGGAGAACATTTTTGAGAAAACTGTCCCTTTAACTTTGAAGTTTGTTGGTTTTCTCAAATGCACACCGTTTTTTATTGCCACTGTTTTATATCTGTCCAGAAGAGTTAAATATTGTAAATACCTAGATTTCAAAATGGGAGTATCCATTGCTTTATAGAAACTAAAGTACTTTATAAAAATTAAACCTTTACACTTATAAATTCAATATATTAAATATACTTTAAAAAATACATCTATATAAAAGGCACAGGTACATATGTTTGGATGTGTATCCAAATGATAAAGAACAATAATAGTCAAAATGTACATAGAACTCAAATTTAATTTCAGTGACCAATGTTTATTTAAAAAGAAGAAGAAAATAAATTGGTTATGTCTTCAGACTTTCTTTTGTTTTATTGAATCTTACTTAAAGAGAAGATAAAGTTTAGACTTACTGAATACATCAATGCATTTCTAAATATTACCATAATGTAATTGCTACATTTTTTCTACATTAGTTACATAGTTTTAAAACAATATACAGTATACTTTTAAATCCATACCGTTTATGTTCTCCTCCCAGCCCCTATTTCCGTGTTCTCTGTTTTGTGCCATTTTGTCCCACCCGCTCTCTACGTTTCTCAAATGTGCTTTCCCTATGCTGCCTTACACTGCACATGCGCTAATCGCCAATTCAGCTTTCATTTGCGCATGCGCTAATCGCTGATGCCGCTTAGGATTCCTATCTGTAAGTAAGGGATTCGTATCTGCAAGTAAGACGCATGCGTGAAATGGGAGCACACGGTTTTCAATCAGAAGAACATTTTAATAGCGCATGCGCAGATGATTAAAGGGGCAGATGAGTGGAGTGACGGTCGCCTAACGGCCAAAATTTCAATTGGATTAGATAAAAACGTGATTGAGAGGTAAAAAAAATAAAAAAATATACGGGTTGAATTTGTGGATGTCTTGAAATTGCTTTATAAATGTAATAACTTTATTTGTACGAAAATATATAAGAAATGATGAATGAAATATTGACTTTACAAACAGAATGTTATACTTGATCGAGATTAAGCAAACTTTACCATCACTTTAATATTTTTCTTACATCTTTTACATTCTACTTTTAATTAAAGGGTAGATTTTAAGCAGAATAACTGATTATTTATAAATATGTTCTTATGTTTGATGATAGGACATTGTTTTAGAATTTTAAACCTTAAAGGCATGATGGTTTCAGTGAAAGACAAGGTGCTGTATAATTTGTTAGCTGACAACTTGTGTTCATTTGTTTAGGTTATGTGCAATATGAAATAATTAAAGACATTTTGTGACATTTTGACGTTTAGATTACTTTGCATATCATAAAACAGAATTGTTATTACACTACTTTTATAACTTATGTTTTTATCAATGTTTACTTAAATTATATTTGTTTTAAAGAAATATTTAAATTGATATTAAAAATTTTGATTTTGTAATATAAAATATGTTTGTGTACCAGTAAAAAAAAAATCTATAAATATGGAATATAATTTATTTATTTTATCCGTTTTTCCTGTAAATCAAATCTGAAAATTGTGGGCTTTTCCAATTCCCCATAATTTGTGTAAAGTAATAGACCTTGCCATGTTGAAACCTAGATTTGCCTTCTCTAATCTATTCTGCTGAGGACAGGGACAGATATAAGTCACTAAAGTGTGCAAACAATTGCTCAATGGCATACATCAATGTTAAGGGGACTTTAAATTCTTGGGATAGTTGCATACTTTAGTGACTCCTCTATATACTGTATGTCCCCAGTTGTCCTCAACAGAAGAGGTTAGATAAAGGAAATTTTGGGTTTCTACATTGCAAACTAAAACTTTACACTTATTACTTCACTATTTAAACACCTAATATAATATAAAAACGAACACTAGTCACTAAAATACATTATCACATCTAGCCTTTATTTAGTTTAATATCTCTTTATCACAAGGGATGTTGCAAACATTATTTTTAGTGTCGGCTGCATCAACATTTCCATTTGTTTCCTACCTGCTGTGTCTTTTCCATAATAACTTTAATTTTTCCTAGTTCAGTTTTTCTATCATGTATTCTGCTTAAAGGGACAGTAAATTCCTTGCAGTTACTTTTTTTTTAAAAATACAGAAATCCAATAGATTAGCTTATCAGTTGAGTAGTAATATTATTAGAGCAGATTAAGGACTTGTTTGCTGCAATTGTTTCCAATGGTCAAACTCCACCTACCACTTTTTTAATAGAAGGAGCCAGTTCGGACTTAAAGGGATAGGAAAGTCAAAATTAAACTTTACATGATTCAGAGAGAGCATGTAATGTTAAGATACTTTTAAATTCACTTCTATTTCAAATGTGCTTTGTTCTCTTGGTATCCCTTGTTGAAAAAAAATATGCACATATCATACACCAGTGGGAGCTGCTGCTAATTGGTGCTTGCACACATTTGTCTTTTGTGATTGGCTAACTAGATGTGTTCATCTTGCTGCAAGTAGTGCAATGTTGTTCCTTCAACAAAGGATAACAAGAGAATGAAGCAAATTTGATAATGGAAGTAAATTGGAAAGTGGCTTAAAATTGTATGTTATATCGAAATCACGAAAGAACATTTTGGGGGTTTCTGTCCCTTTAAGCCTGACGAAAACAGAGCTTGCCACTGTCATTTTTAAGCAAAATATCCATTGTTGGGCTTCAACAAAAATGATCAGATAGCGTACTGCAAATAGGGTGAGATATGTGACAGGGTTGGGCAGGTGAAGTCTGCTGTGTGCTGTTTTCGGTTATATTGTCAAGTTGTTTTGCTTAAATACAGTAGAATTGCATAATTAACAAGTGCTCAATAAAAACGAAATGCAAGAACACTTTGGGGCCCATTTATCAAGCTCCAGACCGCTGCTCCATAACCCTGTCTGCCTGCTCTGAGCAGGCGGACAGACATCGCTGCAATTCAACCCGATCGGGTTGATTGACACCCCCTGCTGGCAGCCGATTGGCCGCGAATCTGCAGGGGGCGGCGTTACACTAGCAGCTCACAAGAGCTGCTGGTGCAATGCTGAATACGGAGAGCGAAATGCTCTCCGCATTCAGCGAGGTCTGGCGGACCTGATCCGCACTGTCGGATCAGGTCCTCCAGACCTTTGATAAATATACCCCTTAGACTTTAGTGTCCCTTTAAGCATTGTATATTACATTCTCAACATGCTTTTTGCACCTTTAAGGGAACACTAAACAATTGCAAAATGTAGGCATATTAAAGTGAAGGTAAATTTCCATGTGAAAGTGCCCGTTTTTTAAAAAAACTATTAAAAACAGGGGCACTTTCATTCATGAAAATTGACATAGCACCGCATTTTAAAAATACCTTGTTCTTCTGAAATGCCGGATCGCCGTTCTGAAACAATGCCCCGCCTGCTTCTTCCTGGTTTACTTACCCACCAATGATGAAACCGGCTTCCTCCAATCACGGTATTGCCTCAGGCAATGATTCCCCTGGGGGGGAAGCCGTGATTGGAGGATTCTGGAATCGTCATTGCTGACGTATGAAGAGGATTGTGACGGCCTGGTGAAGCGCTGGAGCGGCTTCAAGAAGAAAAGGTAAGTATATTTTAAGAAAACGGGTGAAATTTCAATTTTTATGAATAAAAGTGCCCCTGTTTTTAATAGTTTTTTTAAAAAAAAACGGGCACTTTCACATGAAAATTGACATTCACTTTAATGGCTCCATGTTGTAACTAAGCTTTTCTAGGTTAAAACGTCTGTTCGTGTTATGTAATCTCCCCTGCATACACCTCTAAGGGACAGTTTTAAATGAGCTTAAATGTAGCAATCTCAGAAGGTTCAGTGTCTCTTTAAAGGGACATGAAACCCATTTTTTTTCTTTCAGCATTTAGATAGAACATACAATTTTAAACAACTTTCCAAGTTATTTCTATAATCAAATCTGCTTCATTCCCTTGCTATCCTTTTCTGAAGGAGCAGAAATGCACTACTGAGAGCTAGCTGGACACACACACATCTAGTCAGCCAATCACAAGAGACAAATGTGTGCAGGCACACATTACCATCTAGCTCCCACTAGTGTAGGATATGTACAAATCATTTTTCAACAATGGATACTACGAGAATAAAATGCATTCGGAAAGAGAAGTTAATTGAAAAGTGTCTTAAAATAACTCTATCTGAATCATGAAAGTTAGATTTGTACTACAATCCTTTTAAATCACACATTCCTATGTAAGGAAGTCTGTAAAAGATCTTAATTGTGCTTGTATTTTACCCACTATCGTGTTTTTAGTTCTTCTTCTTAAGACCAGCATAAAATAGAAGTATTTTTCTAATATCCACTGTTGAGAGGAGCAACATATATGTTATGCTTCTAAGATGAAACAGTAGCATAAAAAAACTATCACAGCAATCACTAACAGTAATTGTATCAGATCAGCTAAGTTGTGTTCATTTTAAAAATAGAACCTTTAAACAAAATATGTAACACTTCTTCCAAAGTATTTAGTGGTTGTATGTAACATATTTTTGTAACAACCCTGCTATGTTTTTTTATTTTTACTTTCCAACACATGTAGTTCATATTTCTCCATACATTTTTTGGAAAAGTTCCAAATTAATGAGCATTGTTACTCTGAGTTTGTGTTTGGTAGATTTAATCCTTACACCTTTGGCTAATCAGCAAGCTCTAACACAGCTAAGCAAGGTGAGCGCTCCGAGGGGGTAATTCAATCTGCTCAGAAGAAACTGACTGCGGTAAATCCTATTGACTCAAGTGGAGCTTCCTGCCAATCATTATTCTGTTGGCTGCATACTGTACAAAAAAATGATTCTGATGTCGGTGCTTTTATTGACGTACCCATCAGTCATATTAAATACCTCTCTTATAAGTCACGCTGCACATTTCAGTTTGACTAATTGGCGTGGGTAAAACGCTTCTCTGAGAATACAACCCAAAGCAGTGTGCCGAGGGGAGCGTGATTGAAGGCATTTTATTAAACTATATCTCTGCAGTTCTTGATTTTTTCTGTTCAGGAAGGTAGCAAACCCTTGTCTTTGTATTGGGTCAACAAGCTTAGAAATATGATCAGAGGAGTTTTCCTTTATTTTGACAATTTGATTCAAATCTATACATTTTTACTCCTACTGAAATTATTATTGTTCTGAAGTTTGCAGCTGTGTATTGACTACTTGAGACCATTTATGATTCTCTAATGTCACTATATTACTAGTCCTTCCAGCACCAGACACTTGACAGGCAGGTGATTTATTTAGTTATATTATCTTTATGTTTCCTTATTACAGGCCCGATTACGAGTGGAGTGCAAATGAATGCTCCCGCTTGAGCATTATTTGTGCTAGAATTAAGATTTTTGCATTCGTCTGGTTGCACTCGTATTATGAGTTAAAAGTAAACAGTTTTTACTCTTATGTTAAGTCTACGGGTGCAAAAACCCCAAGTTAGAATATCACGCGCGCGTTCACATATTACCCCATAGAAGTCAATGGAGAGAAAACGTGGAGAAAAGGACCTAACGCCCTACTCTCGCACTAACCCAACATGAAAATATGAATATTTCATATTCCAATGTTCTTTACATAACAGTGTATGTTCTATTTATTCATAGATACAAATTTATTTATATTTATATATATATATATATATAGAAATATCCAGCAAAGTGCACTCCAGATCCTGTATGTATCAGCCTTGGGTGCTTAAAGCCACAATAATAATACCATCAAAACAAGCAGCACTCCAAAGGTCTTATATCCATATGTCACCTTTATTAAGTGAACGTTTTCGGGCTACAAACAGCCCGTCCTCAGACTTACAAGGTTAACCTTGTAAGTCTGAGGACGGGCTGTTTGTAGCCCGAAAACGTTCACTTAATAAAGGTGACATATGGATATAAGACCTTTGGAGTGCTGCTTGTTTTGATGGTATATATATATATATATATATATATATATATATATATATATATATATATATGAAGATACAAGTAGAATGAGACTACTCAGAGGTCTGAGTAGAAACAAGCGATACTCTATGTGTAGCGCTCGTCTGTAAGGTGTAGGATGTATGAGGCAGCTATACAGGACAGCTACTGTATGAGATATGAAGCCCCAAATAGTAGGAGTAAATGTAGACAGAAAAGGTTTTGACAGCGCCTGTACATCCACTATAACTGGAAATAAATTGAATAGTTCATGCAAATCCTTAGGATATAGTCAGTCAGTGATGAATCGCCTTATATCAAATGAGATAAAAAATTGGTATGAAATACCCTTACCAGATATTACCCCAATCTAATGAGGTAAGTATGCCGCACTGGGGGTATATTTAGGTAGTAGAATCTCTTTCTGGATGCCGGATCGTGTGGCTATTCTGATTTCGTCAACCTCCTGGAGTATGTTGGAATGTGATTCTTGTGATGAAGATATCCCACAAACTTCCTGTGCAGGTGTATATATAGCCTCTTGGAGTGGTTCTATTTATGACCCTCAAACACTATGAGGTATGTTTGCAGCATGTAAGACCATAATAGGTCTCTCCACGTATGTGTGTCAGTTAGGGTTCCAGGAATGGATATATGGGGATTAAGGTGTGCAGTGTCCGTGAAGTAGCCACACACGGCAAACAGTTAGTAACAATCAGAGAGTCTAGTATATTAAAAAACAAGCTAGCTAACTAGCTGAAAAGTAGTAAAACAATGGGTAAAATCAAAGCTAAAATATGAGATATAAGATACCCTGACGCGTTTCAAAGGTTTTTTGATGTATCCTTCTTCTTCAGAGGAGTGTTTGATACTGGTCCGTAATCGCTATTTTTTAGACGCTTAGGGTGGCGGCACGCCCACCGCGTGTAATAGGTCATTCGTGCCTGAGCGTAGTAACGTAATACGTTTAGCTTAAGACGTGACTATTTCTATGACGTTAGAAAGGTACGTTAGTTATTCAGTGCCCTTGATGATTGGACACGCGATTTAGCGTGTGACGTAATGTCGTTATGGGCTCGATAGTTAGTACAAAGGAGGACTTATGGGACGTGTAGTTTTTTCCGTACATACTTAGCCTCAAAGTATTGAGTAAAGAGTTATGCGCTCTTCGTATAGTGATCTAATAGAGTTTATGACATTAACTATGATATAGTTGGATAAGGTTAGCACTATATGATGTTTTTTCAATAGTACTGATTCATATTATTCGTAAACAGGTTCAATTCCTTAATTTCATAAATACTAATTTAATCTAACATTTACGGACAAGACAACCCCAAAAGAAATCGAGTTTCTAGACCTCATACTCTATCATGAAAATAACACAGTCCAAACGAAATTATATAGCAAAGCTACAGACAGTAACAGCTACTTAATGGCCAGTAGCTGCCATCATCCAGCATGGATACAAAGTATACCCTATGGACAATTCCAGCGCATAAAAAGGAATTGTTCTAGACAAGCAGATTTTTTACACGAATCTAAAATCTTGAAAAATAAACTTCTGAATAAGGGTTATAAAGCAGACAACATACACAAAGCCTTCACTAAAGTCAACAAAATGAGCAGAGATACATTACTAAAAACACTAAGAAAAAGACCAATAAACAAAAAGAAATACCGCTAATGATTACAACATACAATGAGGGAGCAAATGCCATCAAAACCATCTTAAATAAACACTGGCACGTCTTAAAAAAAGATACTCTACTAAATGAAGTCACCAAAAATAACCCTAAACTTGTCTTTAGAAAAGGTATGAACCTGAGAGCCACCATCGCCCCTAGCAAATTAAAATCACTAAAAATGACAGAAAAAACTACCAACTGGCTACAAACTAAAACCAAGGGCTTCTTCAAATGCAATCGACTGCACTGTGAAGCATGCAAACATCATTACAGTAAAAACAAACCCACCAAAAGCATTACTTCATCCTCAAACAATAAAAGCTGGGAATTTGAATCTATCACAAATTGTAAAACAGACCATGTGGTGTACCTCATAGCAGTGATTTTCAACATTTTTTTTGCCGTGGCACACTTTTTTACATTAAAAAATCCTGTGGCACACCACCATCCCAAAATTTTACAAAATCACACATTGTAGCCTAATACAGCATATATTATACATCAAAATGATTGTCTGTGAATGAATGTCAATATGTCATGGTTGTAAATGATGCCTGCCTGTCTGCCTGATGAGCCTGTCACATCAAAACAAGCAAAATTTAAAAAATATGTCACACTGTTCTCAGTCTGCCGCGGCACACCTGAGGATCTCTCACGGCACACTAGTGTGCCACGGCACACTGGTTGAAAAACACTGCCTCATAGAATGCGATTGCAAGCTCCAATATGTAGGACGCACCACTAGGCCCTATAAAACCAGACTTCTAGAACATATCAGAAATATAGAAAACAGTTTTAAAAAACATAGTGTATCAAACCACTTCCGTTTAACACATAATTCCAATCCAACATGCTTAAGAGGCACTATATTAGAACACATTGAAGGACCACCAGAAGGAATAAGTAGGGAACTATACTTAAGACGTAGGGAGACTCAGTGGATTCACAAGTTACACTCCATGACCCCTAAAGGCCTAAACAAGGAAATAGACATAGCAGCTTTTCTCATTTAAAGATCCTTACACTAATATGAATCCTCTTTACTTGTACATCTTTCGCTAGAAACAGTAAATATGTGTAAATCCATATTGAGGAATGTCAAGATAAGGTTAATACAACACTCCTATCATATAATTGTAATAACATATAAGACCATATTATATAGCAACAAGAGCACAAAGTATTAGTCATTTGCACTGTATACATTATCTTTACAAATATTCTACATCTTCAATAGAAAAATATCTATAGGAATATCTGTATATATACATTTTTTATCTTTTATTCTTTATCCTTCACTGTCTATGTCGCATTCCTTATTCTATTATCTGCATGGATATACTATAATCTATATAGAGCATACAGGGAGTGCAGAATTATTAGGCAAGTTGTATTTTTGAGGATTAATTTTATTATTGAACAACAACCATGTTCTCAATGAACTCAAAAAACTCATTAATATCAAAGCTGAATAGTTTTGGAAGTAGTTTTTAGTTTGTTTTTAGTTATAGCTATTTTAGGGGGATATCTGTGTGTGCAGGTGACTATTACTGTGCATAATTATTAGGCAACTTAACAAAAAACAAATATATACCCATTTCAATTATTTATTTTTACCAGTGAAACCAATATAACATCTCAACATTCACAAATATACATTTCTGACATTCAAAAACAAAACAAAAACAAATCAGTGACCAATATAGCCACCTTTCTTTGCAAGGACACTCAAAAGCCTGCCATTCATGGATTCTGTCAGTGTTTTGATCTGTTCACCATCAACATTGCGTGCAGCAGCAACCACAGCCTCCCAGACACTGTTCAGAGAGGTGTACTGTTTTCCCTCCTTGTAAATCTCACATTTGATGATGGACCACAGGTTCTCAATGGGGTTCAGATCAGGTGAACAAGGAGGCCATGTCATTAGATTTTCTTCTTTTATACCCTTTCTTGCCAGCCACGCTGTGGAGTACTTGGACGCGTGTGATGGAGCATTGTCCTGCATGAAAATCATGTTTTTCTTGAAGGATGCAGACTTCTTCCTGTACCACTGCTTGAAGAAGGTGTCTTCCAGAAACTGGCAGTAGGACTGGGAGTTGAGCTTGACTCCATCCTCAACCCGAAAAGGCCCCACAAGCTCATCTTTGATGATACCAGCCCAAACCAGTACTCCACCTCCACCTTGCTGGCGTCTGAGTCGGACTGGAGCTCTCTGCCCTTTACCAATCCAGCCACGGGCCCATCCATCTGGCCCATCAAGACTCACTCTCATTTCATCCGTCCATAAAACCTTAGAAAAATCAGTCTTGAGATATTTCTTGGCCCAGTCTTGACGTTTCAGCTTGTGTGTCTTGTTCAGTGGTGGTCGTCTTTCAGCCTTTCTTACCTTGGCTATCTCTCTGAGTATTGCACACCTTGTGCTTTTGGGCACTCCAGTGATGTTGCAGCTCTGAAATATGGCCAAACTGGTGGCAAGTGGCATCTTGGCAGCTGCACGCTTGACTTTTCTCAGTTCATGGGCAGTTATTTTGCGCATTGGTTTTTCCACACGCTTCTTGCGGCCCTGTTGACTATTTTGAATGAAACGCTTGATTGTTCGATGATCACGCTTCAGAAGCTTTGCAATTTTAAGAGTGCTGCATCCCTCTGCAAGATATCTCACTATTTTTTACTTTTCTGAGCCTGTCAAGTCCTTCTTTTGACCCATTTTGCCAAAGGAAAGGAAGTTGCCTAATAATTATGCACACCTGATATAGGGTGTTGATGTAATTAGACCACACCCCTTCTCATTACAGAGATGCACATCACCTAATATGCTTAATTGGTAGTAGGCTTTCGAGCCTATACAGCTTGGAGTAAGACAACATGCATAAAGAGGATGATGTGGTCAAAATACTCATTTGCCTAATAATTCTGCACTCCCTGTATATGCTATATAAAGGAATATATAACTATAGCATGTGAAATAATTTCTGCAATATATATATAAACTGAAGGTTCCAACTATATACACCTTCTATCTGCAATATATTTACAGTATACCTACTACCTTCTAGAATTACACTGCAGATATGCAGTTGTAACAACTAATTCTAACTACAGCAGAACATCTAAGTAGCCCAATAAGTATATTATAATATGCATACCATACAAGAATGGACCTTATATGTATCATTCTATTGTATAATATTCATATATATGTATTGTACAATTTCCTATAACTATGAAAAAAAATTGTCACGTATTCTAGTATTGATTGGGAATACATGCTTTATGGATGTACACTTCTGACACCTGTTTACGAATAATATGAATCAGTACTATTGAAAAAAACATCATATAGTGCTAACCTTATCCAACTATATCATAGTTAATGTCATAAACTCTATTAGATCACTATACGAAGAGCGCATAACTCTTTACTCAATACTTTCAGGCTAAGTATGGACGGAAAAAACTACACGTCCCATAAGTCCTCCTTTGTACTAACTATCGAGCCCATAACAACATTACGTCACACGCTAAATCGCGTGTCCAATCATCAAGGGCACTGAATAACTAACGTACCTTTCTAACGTCCTAGAAATAGTCACGTCTTAAGCTAAACGTATTACGTTACTACGCTCAGGCACGTATGACCTATTACACAATAGAACCACTCCAAGAGGCTATATATACACCTGCACAGGAAGTTTGTGGGATATCTTCATCACAAGAATCACATTCCAACATACTCCAGGAGGTTGACGAAATCAGAATAGCCACACGATCCGGCATCCAGAAAGAGATTCTATTACCTACATATACCCCCAGTGCGGCATACTTACCTCATTAGAGTGGGGTAATATCTGGTAAGGGTATTTCATACCAATTTTTTATCTCATCTGATATAAGGCGATTCATCATTGACTGACTATATCCTAAGGATTTGCATGAACTATTCAATTTATTTCCAGTTATAGTGGATGTACAGGCGCTGTCAAAACCTTTTCTGTCTATATATATATATATATATATATATATATATATATATATATATACTGTGTATATATATATATACATATATATATATATCATGATATTTTGATAACGTATATCTATACCTATAAATATACATGATTATATATACTATATACAGATCTATTTAGGAATATCTATTTACAAATACATACAACATATTCTGCATATGTGCAGAACATTGGAATGTGAAATATTTACACTAAATACATAGTTAAAGCCTAAAAATGAATATTGCATACATATGCTTTAAATGTTTTCATCTACTTAAAGGCAAAGGGCTCCAATGCACACAGACACACACATATATATATATATATATATATATATATATATATATATATATATATATATATATATATATATATATATGTATACATATATATATGTATACATATGTATTTATGTGTTTATATTATATGTCTGTAAATACATATTTACACATATAAATACATACATATATATATATATATATGTATATGTATGTGTGTATATGTATGTATATATATATGTATGTGTGTATATGTATATATATATATATGTACGTGTGTATATGTATGTATATATATATGTATGTGTGTATATGTATATATATATATATGTACGTGTGTATATGTATGTATATATATATGTATGTGTGTATATGTATATATATATATATATATATACATATATATATATATATATATATATATATATATATATATATATATATGTACATACATACACATCTTTAGAGATGTATATGTATGTGTCTCAATGTTAAAGCATTCTGCCTGCCTTTTTGCCCCCTATCTTTGAGCCTTTATAACTTTTGTGTTCAATATTTTTTTTTCCAGTTATTTAAAAGTATGTTATTATTTGTTTGCCTTTAGTGATTATGCTACTCAGGAATTCCATTACCACTTAGTATAAATTGGTGCTCATTGCCTTTAGCAATTTTTATTTACACCAAGGCTAAGCTACAATGTATTCTCACTGGCTTGTATTAGTCCACTGCTAGTTGCCGCTGGCCCTGTTAGTTATGGTTTTATCTTGGTAGTGTAATCATCAATGAGCATTCTGAGCACTGAAGCAGTGAAGGGTGGCCTGGGAAATTAGATTTCCCTCTTTTTCATCCACTGGATTATTGGTCCAAGGCCAGTGGGTTAATGAAATATTTTTTCAAGGTTGGCTGGATGCCTAATGAGAAGGAGGATGTTTATACCTAGCAGTGTTTTATGTAAGATCCTTGAAAGTTTCAAGAAAAAAAACTTGACTTACATAGTACCAAAATATGCCTACTTGTCTGTTTTTTGTGTTAATTGTCAAGTCTTGCGTTGCCAGGTGTTGCTGTAGAAATTATCTTGTACATACTTAAAGGAACAGTCTACTCTAACATATCTATTGTTTAAAAAGATAGATAACAACTTTACGCATCAGCTTTGCACAACCAACACTATTATATTAATATACATTAACCTTTAAACCTCAACATTTCTGCCTGTTTCTAATCCTCTGCAGGCAGCCCCTTATCTCAATGCATTTTATCAGCTTTTCACAGCTAGACAGTGCTAGTTCATATATGACATATAGATAACATTGTACTCACTCCTGTGGAGTTATTTATGAGTCAGCACTAATTGGCTAAAATGCAAGTCTGTAAATAGCACTGAGATAAGGGGGCTGTCTGTATATTAATATAACAGTCTTGGTTGCGTTAATAAAGAGATAATCTTTTTCAACAATAACATTTTTAGAGTAGACTGTCCCTTTAAGGTAACCATTTATTTAATATTGAAATTTTACATGTTAATGTTTCAATTATTATTACATTTGAAAATGTTTGTCTGCCAAAAATGTATTTTATTGCCTATTCACGTTTCACTGATCAAGGGGGTGGAGTGATATGATAAACTGAATTTGATCAGTCTTGTTGAGACCTGAGAAAGTGTGGATACTATTAAAATGTTACTTTATGTTCAGCACCCTGGACTTTTGAGTTTAGTATCCCTTAAACACAATTTTTTTTAATGTCATCCCCATTTTAAATATAATCAAACATGTCTGATCCGTAGAATCATTCTGTTTTCTATGCGCACGCAAATGCATGCGCTCCCATGTGTGCATGTATATGAAGCGGGACAATTGGAATGAGTTCTCCTATTTGGACAATCTGGGTTACTCAGAAGCTTTTCGGTATACAGTCAAGGAAAATTTAGGTTTTCATAAATTAAAGGATCTTTCCATTAGTCATTTGTGAATTGCCATGCAATAAATAAATGTTTTTTTCTTTAGCTGTTCAGTGACTGAATGTCTGTATTCTCATAATAGTAATGCTGGTTTCCTAGTAATTTCTAGCAAGACTAATTATTTTCTGTGACCTACGTGCCACTCAGACTGATAAAACACCAGTTGGCAAGCTGAAAAAGTTAACTGAAATCTTCATTTCAGCATGTCTGGCTGTTCCTATAATTTGTGGTTTCTAAAATTCACCACAAACAATACCATCTCCTTTGATGCACAGGAGAAAGATTACGTTCGTTTTACCTGGTGAACAAAAGAAAACCTGTCAGCACCTCAGCCCTGGCAATTCTGTTGTATTCATATTTAATGCCATATTTTCTTTAAGTTATACTAAAATGCATATAACATTGTAGTTGCAGTTATTTTTTACATATACAGTAGAAACAGTGCACCTTGTATTAGTATGTGCTTCTATAGAGGGGTCTAAATCCCCCCCCCCCCTCTTCTGGTTATACACATCTAGATTTGGCACCTGGACTCTGGCATATTTAGATATTATTTTCACTCTAAACTCTTCCCACCCCAACAGTTTTAGCTTTTAGTTGCCTCATATATTTCCCAAAAACAGAGGCATGGGGCACATGTAGATTCCCCCCCCCCCCCCCCAATCAACCAGGGATTGAAAAAATATGTATAAATAATTAGAGGGACACTAAAGTCAGAAATAAAATTTAATGATTCAGACATCGAACCATAGTGATGGTTTTGATCCAGGTTGGCAGTGGCATTGCAGCGTGCACAAGCTGGTGTCTCTGTGGAGAAGCCTGAACAGAGTGTGGCTCCAAAAAGTTTGCAGGGGGATCTACCCTGTTCTCTGCGTGTAGACCCACATTTCACAAAGTAGAAGGGTGCCACAACTTGCGTCCACATCTGGATCTGGAGATCACCAGAGAAGCTGCCCGTGGCTGGGAGCACTGCGGGAGGTGGCTGAGTATCTAAGGTAAGGCTCAGAGGTAGAGCTGAAAACCTGTGGAAGGGAGAACAGAATATCTCTCCCTTAGGAAGCTCTGGGAAACCCTGCGCCTGACTCCCATGCCCCACCTAAGGGTGGCATCTTTCACCTGGAGGAAATTTCTGTTAACTTGAGTGGTGAGGAGTGACCGGACTAAGGGATCACTACAGGCAAATATCTTTTTATGTAGAAATCTGGCAGGTGGGGGGTTACTTTGGTTTTAGATTAGGGATTTTTGTGCCAAGATAAAGAACTTAAAGTGAATGTAAATTTTGATGCTAAAGTGCCCGGTTTTTAAGAATTTGATTAAAAACAGGGGCACTTTAATTCATCAAAATTTACATTTCATTCCTGTTGTGAAAAAAAAAAACTTACCTTTTAAACTTGACAGCAGCTCCAGCTTCCTCCGGTCGTCGCAAGCCATTTCTGATGTCAGAAATGATGGATAGGTCATCCTCCAATCAAGGCTTCCCCCCCGGGGGAATCAGTGTCTGATTCAATGCTGTAATTGGAGGAAGCCGGATTCCTCATTTTAGACCCAGGAAGAGGCTTTGCAACGGGTGGAGGAAGCTGGAGCTGCTGTGAAGATTAAAAGGTACGTTTTTTTTTCACAACAGGAGTGAAATGTAAATTTTGATGAATTAAAGTGCCCCTGTTTTTAATCAAATTTTTAAAAACTGGACACTTTAGCATCAAAATTTACATTCACTTTAATCTTTTTACTGCAATGCCCTACAAATTTTATTTTCAGGGCAATTGTTAGAGTAGGTGTTAGTATAGGTTTTTTATTTTTGGGCGGGCTTTTCTTTGTAAGGGGACTTTAGTTTTAGGATGGGAATAACTGTGGGGGGAGGTATTTTTGGTAGTGCTTTGGTTTTTTTTGTAATGTGTTTGTGTTTTTTATTTTTTGTAATGTTAGTGTTTATTATTTTGTGTAACTTAGCTGGTGTTAGGTTAGGGGTCTTGGGGGGGTTAGCTGTTAGGTAGCTAAGTAGTGTAGGAGTAGTTTGTGTTAGGGGTTGTGGCAGTTTAGAGGTTAATAGGTTAAGGGTTAATAGGTATGGGGTTGTTTGCATTGGGGGTTGTGGTGGTTTAGGGGTTAATAGGCTTGGGATGTTTGCAGTGGGGTTATTTGTGGTATAGGGGTTAAGTAGTGTAGGGTTATTGTGGTATAGGGTTTAATAGGTTAGGATGTTTATTGCTGTCGTTTATTGTTGATATAGGGGTTAACAGGTCAAGAAATTTATTGCGGTGGGCTGTTTATTGGTGGTATAGGGGTTAATAATTCAGGACGTTTAATGCAGTGTGCTATTGGCGGTTTAGAGATTAAGTAGTGAAGCATTCGTTTGGGACGGTGGGTTATGTCGGTTTAGGCATACATAGCATTTATCATTTAATTTTTATTTTTTTTAATGTCCCCCAATAAACAAAGTCTTTTTAAAAAAAAAAAAAAAAAAACAGCATGAAGCAGTCTATGGGAACTGTGTGTTCCCTGTAAATATATATGTATATGCTTATATACATGTATGTGCTAATATATGTATACACATAGAAACACTTAAATATATATGTATACACATAGAAACACTTAAATATATATTTATATACATATATATTTACATCTGCTGCCTATCTCTGCGTGACTTACCTCCTTCACTGCGATAGGTTCTCATGCCGAGTCTGACGGCATAAGACCGAGGCATTTGCGTGCGCTGGTATTACTAAGTGTACGGAAAATAAATGACAGCTCACACTTTTTTTGCCGCATAAACTTTCTCTACAGTTAGCCAGTTTGAACCATACAATGCATTGTGAGGTGTTCAAGTGCCAAATATAACTGGCTTTCTGGAAACTTCCTGACATTGTAAGACAGATGTTTGAGTAGCCTTTCACCTTTTTATTAGCTACTGACGTATTGATGTCATTCAGATGGCTTCCTCTATATTTTTGCAGCCTTTCATGTTCTCTGTGCTCGTGTAAAGTTTGTAGATAATCATTATTTTTCCTTGATGAAAAATAAACTAATGTGATTTTTGTCACATTGTAGATTCCAGATTTTCTTTTTTTGAAAGCTGATAAAATAATCTTTGGTACATTTTGTTTAGATCATAGATCATATAAAATATTTAGTATAACAGTCAAACAGATATTAAACACAAATTGGGAGCTGCATGCTTCATATCAAAGAACACATTTGCAATCAATAATGTAGTTTTGTTTTGTCAGAGTAGTATATTTTATACACTGATTTTCCAGTATCACAGAGCAAAATGACCCTTACCAACCAATAACAACCTTTTACATGTATATGGTATATAAATATGTACAGGCATACCTCGTTTTATTGCGCTTTGCAGTTATTGCTCTTTTTACAAATTAAAGGTTTGTGGCAACTCTGTGTTGAGCAAGTCTATCGGTGCCATTTTTCCAACATATATACACATATAAACACATAAATACACATAAACACACATACACACAAACACACACATTTTTATATTTATTTATATATATATATATATATATATATATATATATATATATATATATATATATAGTGTGTGTATATATATATATATATATATATACACACACACACACACCACCAACAAAAATATTAGGACTCACTGAAGGTCCGGATAATGGTTAGCATTTTTTAGCAATAAAGTATTTTTTAATTAAAATATTTACATTGTTTTTTTTAGACATAATGCTGTTGCACACTTGAAGGGACACTGAACCCAAATTTTTTCTTTCATGATTCAGATAGCGTGTGCAATTTTAAGCAACTTTCTAATTTACTCCTATTATCAAAATTTCTTCATTCTCTTGGTATCTTTATTTGAAAATAAAGAATGTAAGTTTAGATGCCGGCCCATTTTTGGTGAACAACCTGGGTTGTCCTTGCTGATTGGACATTACCAATAAACAAGTGCTGCCCAGGGTTCTCAACCATAATTTGTCTGGCTCCTTAGCTTAGATGCCTTCTTTTTCAAATAAAGATAGCAAGAGAAAAAAGAAAAATTGATAAAAGGAGTAAGTTAGAAAGATGCTTAAAATTGCATGCTCTATCTGAATCATGAAGGAAAAAATTTGGGTTTAGTGTCCCTTTAATAGACTACAGTATAGTGTAAATATAACTTTTATATGCACTGGGAAACAAAAACAATGAGTGTGACTCACTTTGCTATATTCACTTGGAACCAAACCCGCAATAACTCTGAGGTGCACCTGTATTGTTGTTCACACGTGTGCAGTAGAAATAAAAAAACAGGCATTCATATGATTTTATTTATGTGATGCATTCATATCTGTGTAGGCTTACCATCCTTATCAGCCAATAAACAGCATGTCCTTCAACCAACGCATTTCTTGCTAAAAAAATATTGTTAAAGCGGCTCTTTCAAATGTATGATGGAAATTATAGTTTATTTTTTTTACCTAGCGGGAAAAAGCAGCAGACAGAACTGATCATACTCCCCTGCCAATACCCCTAGATAATATCAGGACTGTTTATTTCCTGTTTGCTTTGTTGTGATTCTCTCCATTTTGCAGCGGTTTGGTACATTTTAGTTTTTTCCATTTGAAAACCAAGTCACCAACTTTTGAGTAAAACTGTAATTACTGGAGTATTTTGCTGGACGTTACCTGCTATACAGGTAGTGGTTACATTGAAGCTACAGAGCGTGACTGTTTAACGAGAACTGTTCCCAGTAGAATATCTTTATAAATGAGACCATTGTTCCCAGATCCTTTCGTTGCCGTACCTCTTGTTCGGAGCTTTGTTACAAAGCTAATGTATGCATAAGCACTGAACGCCTAGGAACTGTTTTACATTACAGGTGAAACTGAGCAAATATTGGGGGAACAGCCTCATGTTTAAATAAATATAAACAGTGTTTTTTCCCCAGCTTGGTTTTACATATACAGATAAAAATGATATTATAAGAAACTTAACCAAAAGGTTAAACTGGTAGATTCCTCCCTAAGAACAGGGACATTTATCACTATAAGCCCTAATTGGCTTCAGCAGAGGAGATACAATAAGAGAACAGCCTTTTAAACCTAGATTATAATATGGCGGCACCTGTTATATTATAGAGACTAAAACATTACACAAATGTATTTAATATTTTAAACAGCTAAATATAATTTAAATACCTCTGCATATTACTCTCAGACCAATCTTTGGATACATCATTAAATATAAGTTATAATTATGTGTATTTGTATTTAGTTTTTATGTCCATTTAAATGTTTAAATATAAATATGCACAAAACATAAAAAAATCTGGCACTCTCTGGCAACCACACAGCTAAATTAAATGACACACAGCTAAATCTAAAATGTTAGAGTACTGGTGTGTACCCAGGGCTGTTAGTTTTGCAGTTCAGTTTCATAGTGTAGTCCATTTTCCTTTTTATATATATGTATAATATTTATATATATTCTATTTAAAACAACTTTTGCTATATTTGGTTTTTCTCTAGTGGCATTTTATTAAATTGACCAGAAGAATTTCATCCCTTACAAAAAAAAAAAAAGCAACAAACTTTTTTTTTTGTTTTGTTGTGTTTTATTTTTTGTAAATTAATTATATTTTCACTGATTACCACTCTTTCTCTGTAATGGTTGACTGGAACAGTCTCTGCAGAACTACTGTTTAACAGGGAAACACAGCCATAAACAAATTTATATATGCATTTAAAATAAAGTAGATATTCAGGTAGAACATTCAATTTTTAAGACAATTTTCAAATGACTTCTATCATCAATTTGCTTTGTTCTTTTGGCATCCTTAATTGAAAAGCATACCTAGGTAGGTCCAGCAAAGGCAATGCACTATTGCTGATTGGTGGTTCTGTACATTTGCCTTTTTGGATCACAAGTTGTGGTCAGCTAGTTTCCAATAGTGCATTGCTGGCTGCTCTAGAGCTGGCTTTACCTATGTGTTTAACCAATTTTGTGTTGGTTAAACACATAATTATATTCAAGCAAAAGTGTCATAAAAAATTCTCTAACACATGAGAGCATCTCTTTTTGCACTTATGTTCCTTTAAATGGACATTAAACACTTTGAAATGGTAATATAAAATGATAAATCATATATATATATATATATATATATATATATAAACTCTACAGTATACTTTCATTATTTATTTTGTCCCCTTTTTTGTCACAGCAGAGAAAGCAACCTAAGTTACAAAATAGCTGCTCCCATTGTTTTATAGGCATTAAAACTTTAAACTTATTTTATCATTATTTAAACAACAAATACAACTTTTAAAAATACATCTACCTGTTATTCTCAGACTAATCTTTTCTTTGAATGCATCATTCTATCTAGCGTGTTTTTTTTAGTGTTTAACGTCCCTTTAAAGCACATGTATTGAACACAAAAATCACTTGTTCTGAAAGTGCTGATCTGAATTTCATAAATATGTAGGGTGGCCTATAAATTTGTATGTTTATTAATTATATGTTTGTATAGGTTCTAAATAATATTTGAGCTGTAGTTATAGTTTACATTTGTTTGCAAACCACAACTTTAAAGGGACAGTAAACTCACAATTACATTTTCATGATTTGGATAGAGCATGTCATTTTAAACAACTTTCCAATTTACTTCAGTTATCAAATTTGTTTTGTTCTCTTGGTATTATTTGTTGGAGAGTAAACCTAGGTGGGCTCATAGGACTTCAGGAGAGTGCACGTGTCTTTACACTTTATGGCAGCCGTGTTTTTAACTTTTTATAACATTTTTATAAACAATGTTGCAAGCACTACTTCCATAGGCTTCTACAGACACGTGCACACTCCTGAAGTCCTATGAGACCATTCAAAAAAATAATACCAAGAAAACAAAGCAAATTTGATAATAGAAGTAAATATGAACATAGTTTAAAATTGCATGCTCCATCTAGACCATAAAAGTTTAATTTTGACTTTACTGTCCCTTTAAAAGGACACGATACCCCAAAAACGTTGTGTTCTAGATAAAAGAGAATGTTTCAAAATGTATTACAGAGGGTTTTTTTTAATTGTTTTTTTTTAAACGCAATGTTCCTGTACTTAATGAATCAACTTTTTTTGTGGGAGTTGTATAAGCCAATGAGTAGTAGAGTCTCATAGCGTTACCCAGTCCTGTAGTGCCCTCCCTGTTAGTTTCACTTTAAAATGAAACAGCTTTTTTAAAGCGAAATATTTTTACCATGTTTAGTTGCTGCTGTTTCATATACATAAGAGAAAATGTGTCCCTTTAAAGGGACAGTAAAGTCAAAATGAAACTTTCACGATTCAGATAGAGCATGCAATTTTATACAACTTTCCAATTTACTTCTGTTAGCAAATTTGCTTTGTTCTCCTGGTATCTTTTATTAAAGGGTAACGCTAGGTAGGCTCATAAGAGTTCAGGAGTGTGCACGTGTCTTTAGTACTCTATGGTAGCAGTGTTTTACAACATTGTATAACAAAGCTACAAATAATGTTTCAAAACCCAGCTACCATAGAGTACTAAGGACACATGCACACTCTTGAGCTCTTGTGAGCCTACCTAGTTTTACTCTTCAATAAAAGATACCAAGAGAACAAAGCAAATTTGATAACAGAAGTAAATTGGAAAATTTGTTTAAATTTGCATGCTCTGAATCATGAAAGTTTTTAATTTTGACTTTACTGTCCCTTTAAGTACAAAAAAACTCACTCAAAATTAAAATGATTTCAAAAAAGTTATTTCAGTATATTGGAGGAAGTGTCTGCCTTTGTTTAACCCTATGAGCACCAGAGAGGGGTGGTAGTACATATTTGCTTTGCTGGCTTCCCTGGGACCCAGTGTGTTAATAATGAAATTAGAAGGTAGGTTTGTCACAGAGCATGATTCAGTGGTTCCTTAGAAGTCTAAGTTCCAGACAAAATATACTGTTGATGGGGAAGTTAGATTTGTACTAGAGGAGGAGGGTTGATGGGCTGTGGTATTAAGTAGCTGCTGCTGTACTGTGTCAGTGAACAGGATTTGGAATTTGATATTGTTGCGCAACAGAGTCTTTTATTGGTTGTAAATGTAATACTAACAAGCAGGGCAAGCAGACCTGGCCCAGGAGAACGACGTGGGAGACGGGTACATGAGAACTTGGCAGACTAATATTCAGTTGTGCTCTTTAAAAAAAAAAAATTACACTGGTGACCTTTGGCATATAGAGAAAAAATGTCTCTCTCGCATACACATATATGTTGATATAGAACCAGTGATGATGTGAGCATATCCCATTGTTTGTGTTCATTTCATATGAATAAGAATGCTCTTGTATGCTACAAATAATAACCACAAGTGACACTTCTCTTGCAGCCTAACATTGGAAGGTTGGGTATTCCCCATGGACCATCTGGAGAGAAGGTGGCTGTGGTTACGGTTGACGATTGTGACACCGCTGTTGCCATACGATTTGGAAACCTCATCAAAAACTATACTTGTGCTGCTCAAGGGACCCAAACAGGTTCTAAAAAGTAAGTTCTGATTAAATGAATGGTTGAATTAACAGAGCAGTTTTTGTTCATTTACTGGATTAATATTACATCAGTGACATGTACTCACCAGTGTTTGCAGCTCATGGGAAGGATTTTACCTATGTGTAATTTGAGAGTGTCATTTTTGTATCAGAATGTGCCCTTAGTATTTTTTTGTTTTTTTCACGTTTTAAATATCCAGTACCATGAACTTAGTTCTTTGTTGCTTTAATGGCTTTTATGAACTTTTCTAATCACAGGTCTCTGGACTTGACTGGACCTCTTTTACTCGGAGGCGTTCCTAACCTGCCGGAGGACTTCCCAGTGCAGAACCGACAGTTTATTGGATGTATGAGGAATTTAACTATTGACAATAAACCAATAGACATGGCCAGCTTTATAGCCAACAATGGCACTTTAGAAGGTACTGTGCTGTTACTTCATGTTCTGTATTTTTATTTTTGATAATTTTTTATGATAACTGTGTATGTATACTCCATAAAAAGCAGGGGTTAAAAGACCACTAAATACAGCAGAATGTAATAATTGATAAATACACAATAAAATGACAATGCAATTGCACTTTAAATTTGAAATGAGCAGTAGAATATTTTCTGGCAAATTGCAAAGTCCCCCCCTCGTATCATGTGACAGCCATCAGCCAATCAATAAGTATATCATGTGCAATTTTGCACATGCTCTGTTGGTGCTGGAGCCTCAGAAAATGTGCATATTTGATAATTGAAGTATATTGTAAAGTATTTTTAAATTGAATGTTTTATCTTAATTATGAAACTTTAATTTTGACTTTAGTGGCCCTTTAACATATAACATCTTTTAACACATAACATCCTGTAGGTAGAGCGAAAGTCAAATACATTGATCTGTTTTATATATATATATATATATATATATATGTATATATATATATATATATATATATATATATATATATATATATATATATATATATATATATATTATGTTTTTGAGATAATGTTTTTGAGATTATTTTGAGATAATTAATATTACATATCGTATATTGCTGGTTATTGTTATCTGTTTCATGAGTTTATTAATATATATATATATATATATATATATACAGTATATATATATATATATTAATAAACTCATGAAACAGATAACAATAACCAGCAATATACGATATGTAATATTAATTATCTCAAAATAATCTCAAAAACATTATCTCAAACATAATTATGTTAAAGATATTAAGTCAGATAGATACAAGTCACATTTCAGTATAAAGTGTAAATACGCTTAAACACACCACAAAAATATGCAACTTAATAGAGTTATTATAAATTTCTTGAGGACCTAAATATTAAAACTCTGAAATATTGCTTTGCAAGGTTGTGCAGCCAAGAAGAATTTCTGTGACATGAATTACTGTCAGAATGGAGGAACATGTGTCAATAAATGGAACACATACTATTGTGAGTGTCCTCTTCATTATGGTGGAAAAAACTGTGAGCAAGGTAAGTCATTTGTTTACACTGGTCTTCTTTTAAGTATGTTTATTTTCTATGTCCCCCCTTTTGAGGAAAAATTGGGTATGCATGATAAGAAAATCAAGGGGGTGCTTGCTTGTGCAAATGCAAGAGTCCTGGAATGCATTACTTAAATGGACATAAAAGTATTTTTTTTCCATATATGCATAGCATTTAGCAGCAATTTTAGGGACCAATCAACACTAACAATATCTATTGAGCTTATTAAAGACCACTATTTAAAGATGATGCAAAAAAATATTTTATTTGAAGGCCCACTTTTAGATGCAACCAAATATTGCATTGCAAAAGGAAAAAAAAAATCTTCAAAGAAAATACATTTTAGTGCATTTAAAATGGGTAAATTACAGTAAAACTGAGCAAAATAAATAATCAAAGTATCTTACAAAGCATTTAATACTTAACATTTTGAGCTTTACACCTGTGTTGGAATTGTTAATGTTAAATAATTAGTTTGGGGAAAAAGCAGTCTGTATTATTACAGCAAGCCACCTTGCTCAAATATACATTTTTCTTAAAATTTAATTTTTTGCTAAAGGGGATGCTCAAAATATTTTTGTCATCCCTATGAAATAATGTACATTTAAACTAATCTAGCTGTATTAGTTGTGTAACTATTGGCTGAGAGAAACTTCCTGTTAATGTTGGTTGGCTGATATTTGCTTCCTGCGGATGCTTATTGGTTTATAGGAACTTTGTGCAAATACTGATTGAACATTAGTATGAGGTACCTCTAATCCAATAAACATTACTAGGAAGAGCATAGCCGTTTTTTCTTCATATTTTTTCTGTAAAAAATGGCACTGCATTTAAATGTTGTTTTCCTTATAGATGACAACATTTTTGAGTATGATGTTCCTTTAAATAAGTACTGTTGTTTCAATAATATAAAATATATATATATTTTTTCCCAGTAATGCCTTTCCCTCAACACTTCAAAGGAGAAGGAATTGTGTTTTGGACTGAGATGGATATAACTGTTTCTGTGCCTTGGTTCATTGGCTTGATGTTCAGAACTAGACAACCTACTGCCCTGTTATTACAAGCAAATGCTGGGTCTTCATCACAGATTAATATACAAGTAAGTATGTAGATAACCCTGGTAATACCAGAATAGTCCTAAATAATGTGAAAAACAGATATCTTCATTCAGACCAGCGGTATTGGTGTTAAAGGGACATTGTACACTAGATTTGTCTTTGCCTAAATGTTTTATAAATGATCCATTTATATAGCCCATCTGTTTGTTTGTTTTTTGTAAAAATTTATAGTTTTGCTTATTTTTTAATTTAATTGTGCTGATTTTCAGAGTCCTAACCAAGTCCCAACCTTTTTGGATGTATACTGATGTATATTGCATGCAGTTATATGAAAATGGGTGTATACAGTTCCTTTAATCCTTATTTCATATTATACAGTCTCTTCCTCAAAATTCCACTCTCAATTACATAATGATTTATATGAATGTACAAAATAAGTAACTGCTCCTATAGACTGTCACAAACCAGAATAACCAGTCTACATTTGTAGTAAATGGACGGGGCTGCATTAAAGTGAGTGATCACTGCTAAAGTTTATAGGCACTTAAGAGGACTGCTATTATATTATAAATACTCTGGGTATTTGGAAAATTGAGAGCAATATCTCAAGCCTATTAATACTTTTACTTAAAACAAGGTTTCAAGTAACATAACCGAAACTATATCTACTGCAGTTGTGCAGTTTACAACTTTATTTACAGTAAAGAGAGAGAGAGAGTAGTAAAAGAACTGAAGACGTATGAAGGTTACACTATTTATAGATAAGACTAGAATTTTAAGGGGCTTTATATATATAGATAGATAGACAGACAGACAGAGATAGATTGATTGATTTTCCTGCTAATGCTTATTTGCAAATACGAATTAAAAATATATAACTGTCAGCTAAAGAGCATTAGCAGGAAGTATCTATAAGCCAATGAGCACTAGCAGGAAGTATCTATAAGCCTATGAGCACTAGCAGGAAGTATCTATAAGCCAATGGCCTCTAGTTATCAAGCTCCGTACGTACCTGCCTTCGCCGGCCCCAATACGCTCGCCTCACATCGCCGCCGCGGACCTGAATACGTTCGCCAAAGTTATCAAAAAAGCTGTCAAAAAGCCGTGCACCAAGTACGGGGCGATGAGCAGCGGACTGTGATAGTTATCACTCATCCGATCTCGCTGCTCTTCGGCTTTTCTACAGCTTTATTGATAAGCTGTCACTAAGCACCCACACTATACTATACTGTTCTACCCCCTATACCGCCGCCCCCGGAGCCCCCCGCAACTAAATAAAGTTATTAACCCCTAAACCGCCGCTCCTAGACCCTGCCGCAACTATAATAAATGTATTAACCCCTAAACCGCCGCTCCCGGACCCCGCCGCAACTATAATAAATGTATTAACCCCTAAACCGACGCTCCCGGACCCCTCCGCCACCTACATAATACCTATTAACCCCTATCCTGCCCCCCTATACTGCCACCACCTATAATAAATTTATTAACCCCTATCCTGCCGATCCCGTACCCCGCCACAACTAAATAAATTGTTTAACCCCTAAACCGCCGCTCCCGGACCCTGCCGCCACCTATATTAAACTTATTAACCCCTAATCTGCCCCCCCTACACCGTTGCCACCTATAATAAATTTATTAACCCCTATCCTGCCCCCCCATACAGCCGCCATCTTATATTAAACTAATTAACCCCTAAACCTAAGTCTAACACTAACCCTAACACCCCCCTAACTTAAATATTATTTTAATAAATCTAAATAAAAATTACTCTTATTAACTAAATTAATCCTATTTAAAACTAAATATAAAATAAACCCTAATATAGCTACAATATAACTAATAATTATATTGTAGCTATTTTAGGATTTATTTTTATTTTACAGATAACTTTGTATTTATTTTAACTAGGTACAATAGTTATTAAATAGTTATTAATTATTTAATAACTACCTAGTTAAAATAATTACAAAATTACCTGTAAAATAAATCCTAACCTAAGTTACAATTAAACCTAACACTACACTATCATTAAATTAATTAAATAAATTACTAGCCAATACCTACAATTAAATACAATTAAATAAACTAAACTAAATTACAAAAAAAACAAACACTAAATTACAGAAAATAAAAAAATATTAAAAGAATTTTAAACTAATTACACCTAATCTAAGCCCCCTAATAAAAAAAATAAATAAATAATAAAAGTCCCTACCCTATTCTACGTTAAAAAAGTAATCAGCTCTTTTACCAGCCCTTAAAAGGGCTTTTTGCGGGGCATGCCCCAAAGTAATCAGCTCTTTTGCCTGAAAAAAAAAATACAACCCCCCCCCAACATTAAAACCCACTACCCGCATACCCCTACTCTAACCCACCCAAACTGCCCTTAAAAAAACCTAACACTAACCCCCTGAAGATCTCCCTACCTTGAGTCGTCTTCACCCAGCCGGGCCAAAGTCTTCATCCGATGGGGCAGAAGAGGACATCCAGACCGGCAGAAGTCTTCATCCTATCCGGGCAGAAGAGGACATCCGGACCGGCAGACATCTTCATCCAAGCGGCATCTTCTATCTTCATCCATCCGACGAGGAGCGGCTCCATCTTCAAGACCTCCGGCGCGGAACATCCTTCTCCACCGACGACTACCCGACGAATGAAGGTTCCTTTAAGTGACGTCATTCAAGATGGCGTCCCTCGAATTCCGATTGGCTGATTGGCTGATAGAATCCTATCGGAATTAAGGTAGGAAAAATCTGATTGGCTGATTAAATCAGCCCATCAGATTGAAGTTCAATCCGATTGGCTGATCCAATGAGCCAATCGGATTGAACTTCAATCTGATTGGCTGATAGCATCAGCCAATCAGATTTTCCCTACCTTAATTCCGATTGGCTGATAGAATCCTATCAGCCAATCGGAATTCGAGGGACGCCATCTTGGATGACGTCACTTAAAGGAACCTTCATTCATCGGGTAGTCGTCGGTGGAGATGGATGTTCCGCGCCGGAGGTCTTGAAGATGGAGCCGCTCCTCGTCGGATGGATGAAGATAGAAGATGCCGCTTGGATGAAGATGTCTGCCGGTCTGGATGTCCTCTTCTGCCCGGATAGAATGAAGACTTCTGCCGGTCTGGATGTCCTCTTCTGCCCCATCGGATGAAGACTTTGGCCCGGCTGGGTGAAGACGACTCAAGGTAGGGAGATCTTCAGGGGGTTAGTGTTAGGTTTTTTTAAGGGCAGTTTGGGTGGGTTAGAGTAGGGGTATGTGGGTGGTGGGTTTTAATGTTGGGGGGGGTTGTATTTTTTTTTCAGGAAAAAGAGCTGATTACTTTGGGGCATGCCCCGCAAAAAGCCCTTTTAAGGGCTGGTAAAAGAGCTGATTACTTTTTAATGTAGAATAGGGTAGGGACTTTTATTATTTTTTTTATTTATTTTTTTATTAGGGGGCTTAGATTAGGTGTAATTAGTTTAAAATTCTTTTAATATTTTTTTATTTTCTGTAATTTAGTGTTTGGTTTTTTTGTAATTTAGTTTAGTTTATTTAATTGTATTTAATTGTAGGTATTGGCTAGTAATTTATTTAATTAATTTAATGATAGTGTAGTGTTAGGTTTAATTGTAACTTAGGTTAGGATTTATTTTACAGGTAATTTTGTAATTATTTTAACTAGGTAGTTATTAAATAATTAATAACTATTTAATAACTATTGTACCTAGTTAAAATAAATACAAAGTTACCTGTAAAAAAAATAAATAAATCCTAAAATAGCTACAATATAATTATTAGTTATATTGTAGCTATATTAGGGTTTATTTTGTAGGTAAGTATTTAGTTTTAAATAGGATTAATTTAGTTAATAAGAGTAATTTTTATTTAGATTTATTAAAATAATATTTAAGTTAGGGGGTGTTAGGGTTAGTGTTAGACTTAGGTTTAGGGGTTAATTAGTTTAATATAGATGGTGGCGGTATAGGGGGGGCAGGATAGGGGTTAATAAATTTATTATAGGTGGCGACGGTGTAGGGGGGCAGATTAGGGGTTAATAAGTTTAATATAGGTGGCGGCGGGGTCCGGGAGCGGCGGTTTAGGGGTTAAACAATTTATTTAGTTGCGGCGGGGTAGGGATCCGCAGGATAGGGGTTAATACATTTATTATAGGTGGCGGCAGTATAGGGGGCAGGATAGGGGTTAATAGGTATTATGTAGGTGGCGGAGGGGTCCGGGAGCAGCGGTTTAGGGGTTAAACAATTGATTTAGTTGCGGCGGGGTAGGGATCCGCAGGATAGGGGTTAATAAATTTATTATAGGTGGCATTCGGTACATCTGGAGTGACGTAAGAATCGATCTGTGTCGGACTGAGTCCGGCGGATCGTAGCTTACGTCACAAAATTCTACTTTTGCCAGTCTGTAGGGCTTGATAACTTAGGCGAATCAGCCTCGCCACAAATATGCTGCGGAATTCCAGCGTATTTGAGGTTGACGGCTTGATAACTAGAGGCCAATGAGTTTATTAGCTGGAAGAACAGTATTTATCAGCCAGTGAGCATTAGTAGAAATTGTTTATCAGCCAATGAGCATTAGCTGGAAGGACAGTATTTATCAGCCAGTGAGCATTAGTAGAAATTGTTTATCAGCCAATGAGCATTAGCTGGAAGAACAGTATTTATCAGCCAGTGAGCATTAGTACAAATTGTTTATCAGCCAATGAGTATTAGCTGGAAGAACAGTATTTATCAGCCAGTGAGCATTAGTAGAAATTGTTTATCAGCCAATGAGCATTAGCTGGATGAACAGTATTTATCAGCCAGTGAGCATTAGTAGAAATTGTTTATCAGCCCCAATGAGCATTAGCTGGAAGTACATTATTTATCAGCTAATTAGCACTAGCAGGAGGTACAGTATCTATAAGCCAATGAGCATTAGCTGGAAGACAAATATTTATCAGCTAATGAACATTAATAGGAAGTAACTATTATCCAATGAGCATTAGCTGAAAGAACAGTATATATCAGCCAGTGAGCATAAGCAGGAAGCATGTATCAGCCAATTAGCATTACCAGAAATTATCTGTCAGCAGATGGGTATTAGCAGGGATGAGGAATAAATATAACATGATTATATGTTTATGAATAAAACTGAGGGCTCGATGATATATTGTTCGCCAGCTCAAACCTTTTTTTCTCGCTGACACTCGCAGGGCTGCCCCGGTGCAATGATCGTAAAAAAGGGGCAGTCCCTGCGAGTGGCGAGATGGCTCCTATTAAAAGTAATGAAGCTCGCTGGATAGGGAAACTTCGCTCCTTAGTACGAAGTTATCAGAGAGCAGGGGGAGCACTTTAAAATTAAAATCCTGCAGCCAATATAACTCACATTACGCTGCTTTCTGCTTATAGCATCTTACATTTGCCTATATTTTAGTATGCATTTGTTTTTCTATTGGGGTTATAAGTGTTCGTATTGTTTTGACAAAAGCTTGCCACCTTTAAGTTGGCCAAAACAACCTGTGATAGCTGCAGTGCGAAAATCTTTATAGAATTACGCTGGGATTAGTGAGACATTGTCATATACGCCCATGGAACGCCCATGTTCAGACCAATTTACGAAAAAACAACAATTACGCTTTGCATTTTGTATTTATAAATTCAAATTTCTGTGTGATTTTTGCACATTCAGTGTACTACAATTACGATTTATGCTGTGAATATTTAATTTGATTTATTACCGTGTACATTACATACTAATTTTACCTTTTTGTTAACATTCGATTTTTGATGAAGAATTTTGTTACGATTTTTGATGCACCTTAACAATACAATTTTTCCCTGCTTATTTTTGTGTGAATGATTCAAATATTTGTTTTGTATAATGTTTAAAATACAAATTTTGTTGTGCACATTTCATATGAAAATGCAGTATACACCCCTTAGCGAGACACCCTGTTTTCAGGGTAAAAAATGGCTTTAGATCATTCCACCAGGGAAATAGAAGGACTGGCGAGCATTCTTTAATAATCTCGCCAGCCCAGAGAGCTTTCAATCATCGAGCCCTGAGTAAAGAAACATGCAAAACAGTTATCTCAAATAAAAATGCTACCTATATCTTGATTTGATGTTTATTTTTTTAATTATTTTTTTAATTTAGCAAAATAGGATATGTTTTAGATCCAATTGGAAATGAACTTAATGGTATTTATTTCTTAAAGGACCACTTAACACAGTAGAATAGCATAATTAATACATGCACAATAAAAGGACAATGCAAAAGCACTAAGTTTAGATTTCAAATGAGAAGTCATTTACATTTTCCTTCATAATGCATCATGTGACAGCCATCAGCCAATCACAACATGTATATACATATAGTCTGTGAATCTTGCACATGCTCAGTAGGAGCTGGTGCCTCAGAAAATGAGCATATAAAAATATTGTGCACATTTAGATAATGAAAGTGAAT
>NC_069504.1:127546465-127591465 GCF_027579735.1 Bombina bombina | reverse complement strand
TTCTATACTTTAATGTTGAAATATGTTATTTTCTTAATTAACAGAGCACTATAGAGATTGGAAATGAACTTCCTGGGTTGAAGTTGAAAAGCATTTTTGTTGGAGGGCTGTCTGATACTGAGGGTTCTGTACAGCAGGGCTTCAATGGCTGTATGAAGGTAATGATCAGGCCCAGACTGAGCATAGGGCATATAGAGCATTAGCCCAGTGGGCCCGGGAGAGTTGTGGGCTGGGTGGTCACCATTATTATTATTTGTAAATAATTTTAGGCCAGCTCCTTCTTGCCTCTCACTGCCTTACTGGGTCTGTGAGCAAGGCCAGGGCCAGTCCCACCAGCTGCCCTGTTATTTTGTGAGACTGTAACTACACAGGCTGAAGAGCAATAAGCAATTCTTTTTTATTTAAATGTGAACTTCAATAGATTTTTAAAAAAAATTGCAATTCAGTTTACTATTTAATAACAATCAATAAACAAAATACAGTGACAGAAGTGTTACAAACTAGTACATAATACTTGTCAGTTTTGGGGTTTGGTTAAACAACAGAAGGTGGGGGGGGGGAGCAAGGGGCTGCTCTTTCTTAAAATGCCCCAGCCTATTTTTGACCCCATTCAGGCTCTGGTAATGATATAAGTAGAGGAGGCATTGTAATATACTTTTTTTTTTCCACCGGCCTATTGTTAATGAGCCTTTTTTTTGTGTTAGGGAGTGAGAATGGGAGAAACATCAACAAACATTGCTACTCTGAACATGAACAAAGCTGTGGTAATTAACGTAGACAGTGGCTGCGAAGTGGACAACCCTTGTGACTTGAACCCATGCCCTTACAATAGTGACTGCAGCGATGACTGGAACAGCTATTCTTGTAACTGCGAACCAGGTGAAACCAATATACCTGCAACATTAAATCATTTTGTGCTATTAAATCCATTGGCTCGTTAATGGACCTTAAACTTTATGATGTTGTTAATGGTGTTTGGGTGGCAGATTACATCCTAGTTTCACAGCGATTGGAAAACAGCACACCTTTGTCTTTGTGATGGGGCACGGAATGCAGAACTTGCCAGGTTCCCTTATCCAATCTAGAACATATGAATTCCAGCCTCCAAATTCTGCATAAAAAACCTTTATTCTTTCCACATATGGTCCAGGACAAACAATACAACGTTTCAGGCCTTTACTAGGCCCTTAGTCATGTATCTATCATATACATGACTAAGGGCCTAGTAAAGGCCTGAAACATTGTATTGTTTGTCCTGGACCATATGTGGAAAGAATAAAGGTTTTTTATGCAGAATTTGGAGGCTGGAATTCATATGTTCTAGATTACATCCTATGAAACAGCCACATAGTGCGTGTGCACATACATAAATATATATATATATTGTGCCAAAATCTACTTTTTTGTTTGAGCTCTTCCACCACAATTTAGATGCATTATCAGTCATGGAGCTTCATGTAAAATGTATTGATTAATTCTGGAAAATAAGTTTGTCTGCATTAATAGACTGTATTTGCCACAGTCACTTCTGACTAATTTTTCTCATATAAACTATTATTATTTAATAAGTTTTGTTTTAATAAGAAAAAGCAGAGAGCCATGTTCCTGTAGAAAGCATAACTGTTTCAGAGATGTTACAGAATCCAGATGTAACAGAAAAAAATACAAAACTGAACTGTCAAAAATGTGTATGGGATTTTTACAGCACAAAATAATGAATGATGGTGTTATGTAATCTTTACATGAATCAGTTGTCTGCATCTGATAATGCTAACATCAGCATGTGATTCAGTGGCATTTGTAACTGTATCTGTTTTCTCCTCTAGGATACTTTGGGAGGGATTGCCTGGATGTGTGCAGTCTGAACCCCTGTGAACACGTCTCCACTTGTGTCCGAAAGCCCAGCTCTTCTCACGGATATACGTGTAATTGTGGCACAAGTTACTATGGGCAATACTGTGAGAACAAGTAAGGAAGTTTAAATGTTCAGTATATTATCAGGCTAATATTATATTTATTATATATACATATATATATATATATATATTTATTACGTATACATATATACATTCAAGATACAAGATAACTAACAAAATAGACCATAGACATAACAGCATTGCTACAAAAAATTATATGGCGGTCACAACTATATAATAATGATATTTTGCATTGTATGGTTTATAAAATATAGGAATGTTAGTAAAAGTGCTGACATAATATAGATCTAAAAGTCATGTAAACTGAGAATGTGTATTCATTTTGTTTTCTTTACATAACCTATAATTTGAAAATTATTGAAACAAAATGTATTAACAGTCGTATTATTCATATTATGTAAATTAATCTGTTGTTTTTTTTTTTTTTTATAAAGAGTTGACTTACCCTGTCCCAGGGGCTGGTGGGGAAATCCTATCTGTGGACCTTGTAACTGTGAAGTTGAAAAAGGATTTGATCCTGACTGTAATAAGACGAATGGGGAATGTCGGTGTAAGGTGAGCAAACAGTGAGATCTTATTCCCAAGTCCAAGGTTTTTCCCACACACACTCACACACTCACCCTCCCTCTCTCACACACTCTGACACAAACACACACCCTCTCTCTCTCTCTCTCTCTCTCTCTCTCACACATTCATGCACACATACACTCACACTGATACACACTCTCACATACACTCACACACACACCCCTCTCTCTCTCATTCAAACACTCATACACACAAACTCACATTCATACACACACTCAGAGCACACGCTGACACTCATGCACAAACTCACACACACACCCTCTCTCTCACACATTCATACTCATACACACACTCTCCCACACACACACCCTCTCTCTCACACATTCACACTTACACACTCTCACATTCACACACACACACACACACTCAAACTCACACGTGCCCTCTCTCTCACACACAGTCATACACACACTCTCACACCCTCTCTCTCTTTCTCTCCCTCTCTCTCTCTCTCTCTCTCTCTCTCTCTCTCTCTCACACACAGTCATACACACACTCTCACACCCTCTCTCTCTTTCTCTCCCTCTCTCTCTCTCTCTCTCTCTCTCTCTCACACACACACATTCACGCACATGCGCACACACACTCTCACTCTCATACACACACTCACATACACTCACACACACACTCTCACATTCACACACGCACACTCATACACACACACTCATACACACACCCTCTCTCTCATGCACACACACACTCAGAACACACACCCTCTCTCTCACATTCACACACTCATACACACACTCACACTCATACACACCCTCTCTCTCACACATTCATGCACACACACTCTCACTCTCATACACACACTCTCACATACACTTACACACACACCCTCTCTCACATTCACACATGCACACTCATACACACGCCCTCTCTCTCACACATGCACACTCAGAACACACACCGTCTCTCTCACATTCACACTCTCACTCTCATACACACACTCTCTAACATTCACACATGCACACTCATACACACACCCTCTCGCTCGCACACACACACTCAGAACACACACCCTCTCTCTCACATTCACACACTCACGCTCATACACACACTCTCACACTCATACACACCCTCTCTCTCACACACACTCTCACACACCCTCTCTCTCACACTCATACACACACTTTCACATTCATACAGACAATCTCACACTCCTACACAATCTCACATACACTCACACACACTTACATATATTTTTCATATCATCAGTCAGTAATCTACTAACAAATAAAAGTGCTAAAAAAAAGGATAGGAATTTTTTAAATTGCATTGTATTTTGACCTGCATTTTATGCTTAGAAGTTTCTCCACGGCTTTGTGTATTTAGTAATATTTTTTCCCTACAGGAAAACTACTATAAACCACAGGACAGTGACACCTGCTTCCCATGTGACTGTTTCCCCTCGGGTGCTTTTGCTCGTGGTTGTGACATGGAGACCGGACAGTGCCCCTGTAAACCAGGAGTTATTGGGCGTCAGTGCAACCGCTGTGATAATCCATTTGCTGAAGTCACTAATCAGGGCTGTGAAGGTACGTTACATATTTATACTGAGCTAATGTCCCCAGTATTTTGTAACTCTCTTCATTCATACGTGTGTACAGGGCAAATATATACAGGTGGAAGTTATTTGTTATCTATACTGATCCTTACAAAAGAGAAATCTGTTATTGAAGGATTATGGGTATGTTTTGTTTAATTTACAGGCAGTGACAAGTTATTAGTGAACAGCTGCAGATAATATAACACACATTATTTTTGGCACATAATTGATGTAGGTAGTGCAAACTTCAATGCTTCTGAAACAAAGATTTGTGTACATTGTGTTCTTTGGTGTAAGATCTATGTGTGTGATGGGTGCGCACAGAAGAAGCATTGGTACTTTATTATTTTGTTTCACATTCATGTTACCTTTATTTCTAAAATACAGCAGGTGTCTGCCCCCTATTTGTGCCTCTGAGTTTAGAAGATGGGACTCAGCACAACTTACTGGAAAAGCTGTTCACAGCCATCACATTTATTATCCTGGACAGTTACAAAAGTCTCAGGAAAAAACACTGACATGTTTTCTCTTCCTCGCAGTGATTTATAATGGATGTCCCAAAGCCTTTGAGGCTGGAATATGGTGGCCTCAGACCAAGTTTGGCCAACCAGCTGCTGTTCCATGCCCCAAGGGATCTGTAGGTAAGTACAGCAATGAAACTCTATCCTCAAAAAGCACAGAATCATGTGGCAATTACCTGGAGGTTGTACCTGAAGTATGTACAAATAACATATGGATTTTTATGTACATTGAAATTCATTATTTTCTGTGTTGTATTTAAAATTGGGGTATTTGAAAATGGCACCTTTTTAATGTAGATATTTCTGCGCTTGCTATAGCAGTGTTGTGTTGTGTCCATATCCACCAATAGTGTGTGCGAATTGTCTTATCATTCAGATAGAAATTGATTTTGCACATACATTTATGTCTCAATATCAGTTGAAACTACTTAAAATGTGTCCTTTTGTGTTAAATATATATATATTTTTTGGACTTTGATATGTAAATGTGGTAGTTTTATATTTTGTGAACCTACAGATTTTTTTTTAGCAAATAGTGGAAATGTATTGCTGGTCTCTTTACTGTTAAGTGATTATGCATATCTGCCTCTGGGACCTGGAAGTGGGAAGGCAGAGTCAGATTTAAAGTTTTGACTGTGATTCTAGGTGGCCTATGAACATGGCTGCACAGTTTGGGGTTGTGGGACAAAGCATGTTTTTAAACAAAAAGAAGAGGTGTTAAATGTTGTTTAATCACTATAGATGATACAGAGATGCACCTATAAAGGTTGCTTATACGTGCCATAATATCTGTGGCCCTAGGTAAAAACTAAAAATGTGTGCTTTATGGTGACCGCAACTCAAAAGAGCCGTCTGATGGAAAGAACAGCAGACAGAAAATACCCTGCAACCTCACCTAAATCTTTTTTTAAAAGCCATAAATTTAAATGCAGCCCTTAAAGGGACATTAAACACTAAATAAAAGCTAGATAGAATGATGCATTGAAAGAAAAGATTAGTCTGAGAATAACATGCACATGTGTTTTTTAAAGTTTTATTAGTTGTTTAAATAGTGACAAAATACGTTTAAAGTATTAGAGTCTATAAAACAATGGGAGCTGCCATGTTGTAACTTAGGTACCTTCTCTGCTGTGGCCAATCAGGGACAGTTCTAAATAGGTCACTAGAGTGTGCAACCAATGGCTGTGTGGAATATAACTGTATTATGCACTTCCATTTTTAACAGGAACTGAAATGCTCACAATTTCAGAATAGAATTACAGGAAAAGGGGACAAAATAAACAATGAAAGTATATTGTAGAGTTTTTTAATATATAGAATTTATCATTTTAGATTACTATCTCAAAGTGTTTAATGTCCCTTAAAGACTTCTAAAATAGTGGTCTGCAGCCCCCATGTGCTAGGACGTTGGACATCACTGTTTTATATCATCAATCTTTATTAACAGGAAACAATGTCAGGGGAAATTATTTAGCATGTGCATAAAAATTAAAGGGACAGTGAAGTCAAAGTTTTTCATAATTTAGATAGAGCATACAGTTGTAAATAACTTTCTAATTTACTTCTATTATCAAATTTGCTTTATTCTCTTTCTAAAAAAGCTTAGCTATATAGGCTAAGAAGCAACAATAATGAGAGCTAGCTGCTGTTTGGTACCTACACATATATGCGAGCTAGCTGCTGTTTGGTACCTGCACATATATGCGAGCTAGCTGCTGTTTGGTACCTGCACATATATGCGAGCTAGCTGCTGTTTGGTACCTGCACATATATGCGAGCTAGCTGCTGTTTGGTACCTGCACCTATATGCGAGCTAGCTGCTCTTTGGTACCTGCACATATATGCGAGCTAGCTGCTGTTTGGTACCTGCACCTATATGCAAGCTAGCTGCTGTTTGGTACCTGCACCTATATGCGAGCTAGCTGCTGTTTGGTACCTGCACCTATATGCGAGCTAGCTGCTGTTTGGTACCTGCACATATATGCGAGCTAGCTGCTGTTTGGTACCTGCACATATATGCGAGCTAGCTGCTGTTTGGTACCTGCAAATATATGCGAGCTAGCTGCTGTTTGGTACCTGCACATATATGCGAGCTATCTGCTGTTTGGTACCTGCACATATATGCGAGCTAGCTGCTGTTTGGTACCTGCACATATTTGCGAGCTAGCTGCTGTTTGGTACCTGCACCTATATGCAAGCTAGCTGCTGTTTGGTACCTGCACCTATATGCGAGCTAGCTGCTGTTTGGTACCTGGACATATATGCAAGCTAGCTGCTATTTGGTACCTGCACCTATATGCGAGCTAGCTGCTGTTTGGTACCTGCACCTATATGCGAGCTAGCTGCTGTCATCAGATGTGTTCAGCTAGCTCACAATAGTGCATGGCTGCTGTTTCAACAAGGGATTTCAAGAAAATGAAGCAAATTTTATAATTGAGGTGAATTGGAATTTGTTTAAAATGTTATACTCTATGCAAATCATGAAAACAATTGGTTTCACGTTCCTCTAATTATAATTATTTTATTTTTTTCAACGAGGAAGATTCTAATAAATGTAGTAACCTGCCTGCTTGCAGACTGACCCAAACTACACACTAATAACACTGCAAATGTGAGACTGAGCCCCTGTACATTTTAGGGGTGTTGTTTTTATTCTGGCTTCATATGATTAAATGTTATTTTTTTACATGTTCTCAATACCCATTTGGGATAGTATTTCTGTTTTCTATTTACCTATGAATTAACTGATTTACATACGAGAACTGTACTAGAGACAACTGCTAAATAGTAATAACAATGGCATTTTGTAGCCATTGGCTGCACTACAAGTTTCAGGGTATCATTTTTTTTGTTTTGGTCTATAAACCTAACATTAAATTGGTTTCGTA
Source organism: Bombina bombina (assembly GCF_027579735.1). Classification (NCBI taxonomy): domain Eukaryota; kingdom Metazoa; phylum Chordata; class Amphibia; order Anura; family Bombinatoridae; genus Bombina; species Bombina bombina. The sequence goes on along the minus strand of NC_069504.1, from coordinate 127,583,982 downwards.
TATAGCCTCCTACTAATTAACAGAATAAAGAACCGTGTGACTTATTTCAGACTACATAATGCACTTTTTTTAAACACCTGCTTCTCCATTTGTGAACTCTTTCTTTGGTCTGTGTATAGCTCAGGACGTGTAAAGAAAAAACAAACCATTGACAGTTATGGGTAGCTGGCACCTTTGAGGGTTGGGGGCGCTACTGCTACAGTAATGATTGAGGTACATAGCACCCTCTAGCACCTCTTTAGAACCACCAGGAGTTGGGTCCATTGCTTGTTTAAAAATTCCATTAGAAACTTGATATTTCAAATACTTCAATCTCTTGTTGGAATTTTAGTGGAAATATAAGTTTATTTTTGTCTTGCAATCACAAGAAAGGCAATCGGGAAGCTGCTATATCATTTATGAGATGCCAGTATAGTTTATCGGGGGGATTTACTCCGTGCCCCACTGAAGACCTTATCATTTATGTATTTTTTTTATTATTAAATAGCCATGTGTCTTAGCTCACACTGAAATGTCCTTGCATAGCTCTTGCTCACCCTCACAATTTTATTGGTTCATACCACTTTAACCCTTAAGGGTTAAGTAAATATTTATGATATCATATACTTTTAAAAAGTAGAAATTCAGTCAAATGCCAGAAGTCACACTTTCACTTAAACATGTAATAACAGAGAACTTATATGCTTTATAGCCCCTCTGACGAACACTGTAACCTTTTGAATAACAATTTGGAACACGTTGACATAAAGGGACATTAAACACCTTGTAATTACAAGACATTTCTGTTGTGTCACTATAGAATAACAAATCAGCAAAGTCTTAATGTTTCTAAAACAAATTAACCCCTTTATGTTGGGGTGCAAGTGTTTATGTAAACACTTGATTGAAAAACAAAGTCATGTGATCAGAGATTTAATTATGGGTGACTGTCTACGATGCTAGGCACGCCCTCAGTCAGATTTCCCTTTGAATACAAGGAGGAGGGTGCAGGATGCCAGAAAAAAGGTAGGACGTTCCAGGCGTTGAAGCCCAACACTGTTAGAGCAATATGGAATGCCCTAATGGTGTCTAGGGGTTAATATCTTTTTTACTGCAATTATTTAGCAATAGCCAAACTCCACTCACCATTTGCCTTATTTTGGGGAGCCAATAGCCAAACTCCACTCACCATTTGCCTTATTTTGGGGAGCCAATAGCCAAACTCCACTCACCATTTGCCTTATTTTGGGGAGCTTTAGTCTGCAGACAATTCTAGCCACTGTTATAAAGTTAGTATAGAGTGGATTGTTTTACAGTTACAGTATTTGATAAAGCCACTTAGGGAAAGATATATAGCAGATTTAGCCTTAAGAAGTCAGCAATTTGCAGTTTAAGTTCTGGGAATTAAAAATTACACAATTTTATAGCTAAATTACATGAAAATGGGGAAAATAAATAATGAAAGTATATTGAAAAGTTATTTTGTTCTATAATTATAAACATTTTATATACAAATCTCAAGGTGTTTACTGTCCCTATAAGGGGACATTAAAGGGCCAGTAAACCTAGCAAATAATTCTGCAAACTATGTGCAGAATTATATAACATTAGCTTAGTGCCAGATTTAAGTGAAGGGTTAAATAGATATCTCGCAAAAAAAACAGAACGCCGCTCCTGGCTCTACTGAGCGGGCCTGTTTTCTTCTCCTAAGCGCATCTGGGCACGCTGTCTAATCACAGCCAGCCCGATCGCGCTATTAAACTCAATGTAGCTCGCTCCCGCTACCAGACTAGAGCGGGAGCGAGCTACATTGAGTTTAATAGCGCGATCGGGCACGCTGTGACTGCGATGCACTTTGGAGAAGAAAACATACCCGCTCAGTAGAGCCAGGAGCGGCGTTCTGTTTTCTTTGCGAGATAGCTATTTAACACATCACTTTAAAAATCTGGCGCTAAGCTAAACTGTGTGCAGAATTATATAACATTATTTGCTAGGTTTACTGGTCCTTTAATGTCTATTTTGCTTTATTTATGCATCAGAAAATATTCGCTGCATTGCAAAATGTCAACTGGACTTGAGTTTGATCTAAGTTAATGAAGACAGCCAGAGCTGCTCCGGTGTCCTTCTTACACCCTACGCCAAGGGAAAATCACTGTGAGATCGCTTGCTCTCAGTGATTGATAGCCCCTTCAGTCGCACGATTGGTTGCACAAATGAAGAGGCAGGCATCAATCACTGCAATGAGCCTGTAATGATACATACGGGCCAGCAGACGAACAGATCCACTGCGCGTATGTAGCGAAGGCGGCAGACAGCTTCGGAAGTTGAGAAGCTGTCCGCCCACCTCTTAGTACATGGGGCCCATAGAGTCTAAATCACAGATAAATGTTGATTGAATTGCCTAAACTAAGTGGTGTGCTGTAGAACCCTTGTCTGAGCTATGGCTTACTGGTGGTATTTTCTTTGCTATAGGTAATGCAATCCGGCACTGTAGTGAAGAAAAGGGATGGCTTCCTCCTGAGCTCTTCAACTGTACCACCCTCACCTTCTTGGAGCTGAAGACTTTGGTAAGTGAGAGTGTGTGGTTCCATACATCCAGCTACTAATACCAGGAATCATTGTATAACCGTTATCTCACAATGCTTTATGTTCTGCTCCACAAAGAAGGGTTTGCTAATTAGTCTTAGGAATTCTTCGCATTCCTTTTTTCTTTTCTTTCTGTGGCTCCAAACATTCCTATAAAGCAGAAGTCATCATTACACAGCACTGATACATTTTGTGGTTTGCTTAAGGTATTTGGGTTGTAAGTGCCAAGTAGCACGCTTGGTGTTTTGTCACAACTTCTAATGAAATCTGAAAGGAACATAGAAAGCTCTAAATTGGCTTTTTAAGGAATGACATGAAAAATACTATTAATCATTTTTATTACTTGGAACAGTTAAAAGTACAAAAAATAAAAGGTTCTTATGTGTCAGCACATTTTATTATGGCACTATTGCTTGCATATAAGTATGGGGTCTATCACAGCATTTAGAAAAAGATATCAAATCATTTATCTACAACAATAACCATAAACTTTAAAGGGGGATTTTGAAGAAATGTGCTTAACTCCTCTAAAGGGGTTAAATACATTGTTAAAGTCTGCATCAGAGCAGCAGTTCACAAGTGGGACTTAACACATCTGGCTAGCCAATAAGGTGTAATTGTCTGCAGTCTGTATAGCCACCAATCAGCAGCTTGTTCCCAGTCATAAATTGCTGCTCCAGAGACTACCTAAGTATTATTTTGAACCAAGGATACTAAGTGAACAGTAAATTTGTTAATAGAAATAATTTGAAAAGTCACTATAAAATTGTATCTTTCTGAATCATGTACATTTCATGTCCCTTTAATAATTTAATACATATGACTAATTATTGGTATCTATCATCTTCTGTATAGCTTCTATCCATGAGCACCACACATGATTGGGTGCTGTTTACTTTTAAAATAAAGCTTTTCTATTTGAACTCTTTAACTACATTATGATGCAAAGATGCTGCCTCAAGTGAAAAACTGTTTTCTTTTATAATGTAATTTGAATGTTTAAATCTCTATAATTTAATTTATTTATTCCCAATATGATAAAGAGATGTATTAATAAAAGCATATACTGTAATATACAACAGATTAAATGAAATTAGAAATGTTTTATTCAAGCAAGTATTTAATAGTTCACAACAGTACGATTCCTACAACGTATTGTAAAGATAAACTTATATGCAGTTAGTACAAGTATTAAACACATGGAAATATAAATATACCAACTATAAAATCTTTGCATTTAAAAATATATTCAATGAATATTAATACGTTGAGGAATTTGGCTATTCCTCAAGAGGATGACATATAACAGCTCTAGTAGTTTAATGCCACGTCATAATTCTATGATGATTTAGACCCCAGAATTTTTTTTAATCAGTTGCTAAATCCATTTGATACTGCCTGTGAATCTATATCTAGTTTTTGTTGACTTTAAGATCTTTGTTCCTGTCACCTGAAAGTAAAACACATACATACCAGGATAAAGTAGGCCTGACCTATCTAAGCTGGAGACATCTAAATTACTTGTAAAACCATTTGTTTCCCTCTCTCCCCTGCGCTCCAGAATGAGAAGTTACATCGGAATGAGACCGCTCTAGATGGCGAGAAGTCAGTCCACATTGCTAGAGTGTTGCAGAATGCCACCAATAACACAAAGGCCTTATACGGAAATGATGTTCGGACGGGGTACCAGATGCTTGTGAGAGTGCTAGAGTACGAGAGCCATCAGCAAGGTTTCGACTTGGCGGCAACAAAAGATGTGGAATTTAATGAGGTATTTAGATGTGGGGCATCTGGGAAATTGTAATAACTTATGATAGTTTAATGCTGCCAAATTTGTTTGAAACTTTGGAGCCACCCAGAATACTGAGAATCCAGACACTGATTGTTTAGGTTTCCAAGGAAAGAAGAGTCTAAAACATTATAATCCAGAACATGGCTCCTTGGCTACTGGGATAGGCCAAGCCCTCAAATTGCCAACTTATGGAAGTTCTATTTTTTTAGTAAAAATAGCAAACTGTTACTACAATTTTGTAATTTTTGTGTACTGGCAACTTATAGCTGCCAAAAAAGCCATAGTTTGTGTCCTCCCTTCAATGTTTAAGGTATATTATGTGTTTACTGTATACTAATATGGCTAAAACACAATCTTTTTTGTTGTTGGCATGAATAAGGTAAAATGTTTTGTTTCTTTATATGTTCTTCACATATATGCTGGTCACAATTTTTTGTAACCTGGTACAATTTTACTTCCATAAAGATGCAGGTAGCTTAAATCCTTTAGTATAGGAAATGCTCAGATACGTTGGCCAGAGATAAAGTATATTTGTTGAATGACACAATCTCTAGATCTTCGTTAGACTTTGTTGGAACGTTTCCGAGTCAGCGGCCTTAGATCTAAGCTGCTTTAATGCTTTTAAACATCTTGCAAACTGACTCCTAATTTCTTAACAGCATTTAGATTTGAAGCCAAAGCAGTGCCGGGTTTCTAGTTTAATAACGCTGTAATCACTGCACTCTGCTAAGATTTACTAATGAAAAGTAGTTTTTCAAGGATTATTTGTAAGTAATGCAGTTTGTGGCAGTGAGGTACAGAGCTATGAAAGACATTTCTTGTTGCATCCGGAAAAAAAAAAAAAATAGAAAGCAAGAAAAAGAATACGTTTGTGCTTGTTCTGTCGGAACCATTTTTTTTTTCATACTTGTTCGGGAGAGTTGTCCCTGTTTACCAGTACTGTGCAAACTGTGGACATTTACCAGCCAATGAGCTTGTATACTGCAGTATGGGAAGTGCATAAACATGACTTTATTGCTAGTTTCACTGTAAATTCAAACAGCTTTCCCGTAAATGTTTTCTTTATTAAACATTTTAAAAAAAAATCTTGTTCTATCATATGCATGAGAGCCAATGTTTGCCTTTCCTATTCCTTTAATTACTGGAAAGGGTGGAAGAGAATTTGGGTGAGTCCACAAAGGAAAAACTAATTTTCTTCCTCATATCCCTACCTTTATTTTTAAATTCCACTTTTTTTTCTTTATACCTCTGAGTAAAGCAAGAGCAAATTTATGTTGTATGGTAGGTTAAAAGGTGTAGTAAACACTAAAATAAATGCTAGATAGAATGATGCATCCAAAAAAAGATTAGTTTGAGAATAACATGTAGATGTATTTTTAATGGTTTCATTAGTTGTTTAAATATTGACAAAACATGTATAACGTTTTAGTGTCTATAAAACAATGGGAGCTGCTTAGGTTACCTTCTCTGTTGTGACCAATTAGAGACAGTTATAAATAGGTCACTAGAGTGTGCAGCCAATGGCTGTGTAGAATATAACAGTGTTCTGCACATCCATTTCTAACAGGAGCTGAAATGCTCACAATTTCAGAATGGAATTAAAGGAAAATGGGACAAACTAAATGTTGAAAATATATTGTAGAGCTTTTTTATATATACAATTTATCATTTTATATTACCTTCTGAAAGTGTTTAATATCCCTTTAAGGTTTGGGGAGCAATAGCAATGAATGGGAAGGGCAAAGCACTCCCTAGAAACCCCAGTGTTATGAGTACAAATGTTACTCATCTCTATACACGTAAAGTATTTCCTCCGGGGCTGTACATTATATTTGTGCAGCTTCTCCACAAAAAGGGTTGAGTTGTGCATGCCATAAAAAAATTGAATGATTTTTCCAAACTATTTTTGTGCAGATTTTGTTTAATTTGGAAATTTCTGCAGATGAAACATGTAATGGAAGGCATTTTATATTTGTATGTTTAAATATATATTTCTGTAATTTTGGCCCATAACAAGCATTTTTTTTCTTCTGTGATTCACAGAATGTTATATATGCCGGCAGTGCTATTTTAGACCAGAAAAATAAAGACCATTGGGAGCAGATACAGAGAACAGAAGGCGGCACAGCACATCTCTTGAAACACTATGAAGACTACGCCAAAAATGTTGCAAGGAACATGAAGAAGACTTATATGAAACCTTTCATCATTGTAGCTCCAAATATTAGTAAGTGGTACAAATCTATCAGCTAGTCTGTATGAGCTGTCCTATTAATTAGATGGTCTCAGTGAGATTCCTAGAGATGATTCCAGTAATGTAATCTATATATCTAAATGAAGTCCTGACTGACTTATCAACGCCCAGCTCAAACCGTTTAACCTAGGAACGTGAAATTTGGAAGGTACATTGTTTATATAAAGTAGGCACCCACTAAGGAAGGATTTTTGGAAATAACGTCCCTAAGGGGGCGAAAAAGGGGGGTGAACCTTTTATGAGGATACCTATATCTTAAAAACCGACAATGTTACAGACATGACAATTGGTATTTAGATTCTCCTTGAAAAATAAAGAAACACGTGTTTTACCATTTCCCCAAAATCTACTTTAGACGAGTCAAAAGAGGGGGGGCTGATTTTTGAGGATACCTATATCTCAAAAACTGACGATGTTGCAGACGTAAAAATTGGTATTTAGAGTCTCCTTTAAACATAAATAAATACGTGTTTTAACATTTCACGAAAATCCACTTTAGGGGGGTCAAAAGCAGGGGATAATTTTGAGGATAGCTATATCTAAAAAAACAAAGATATTACAGACATGAAAATTGGTATTTAGATTCTCCTTTAAAAATAAAGAAAAACGTGTTTTACCATTCCCCGAAAATCCACTTAAGGAGGGGCGGCTGATTTATGAGGATACCTATATCTCAAAAAACAAAGATGTTATAGACACGAAAATTGGTATTCAGATTACAACAAACACAGAGAATAAACGAAAGCTCAAGAAGTTCATGTCAGTGAATGGGCACACACAGGAGGGCACACGTTGCAAGTGGTCGCGTTTTTTGCTATTTTTTACAAATCACAAAATCCATGTGAGCGAAGCCGCGGGCAACAGTTAGTCTCATATATATTGTAAGCTGAAGATCAATAGAACTTCTCAATATTAAATGTCTGATATATTCATGCTATATGTACTATATGGTCTTGCTTATATGCTCCTTGCTGTTCTTTGAGGTAGTGGCACAGAACTATCTTGGGGACATGGGTCTATACTGTGGTTTGTGGTACTGCATCACCAGCATAAGTCTCTCTATTAAAGTATTTTGCTATAATGTGCAGCAAATGTCCTATTTCCATTGTCTATAATGCATTGCTTTGTCAAAAGTCATGACAAAAGTCATACCTGTCCTGTACTATATATGGTAACAGTGTTTGTAACATTGTTGCAAACCATGCTGCCAGATAGTGCTCCTTACCCTACCTCAGTATGCTCTTCAACAAAATATACCAGGAGACATTTAACAGGAAGAAATGAGAATGTTTTAAAATTGCATCCTCTGTCCAATTCATGAAAGATTAATGTCACTTTAAGGACTAGCTATGAATGAGTTTGTTCACTTCTTCGAACAACCACTTTGTAGTATTTACCTCAGTAGGGTAATTTGCAGCATTTTGCAGCATACAAAGGTTACTATCAGATGTACTATACAGCAAAATATATAATGAAATTATTTTTAAGTAATTAATACATTTCTCTGGAGTTTAATCTCCATATAAACACTGTACTGCTGCAGAAGAATTTACATGCTAAAAAACACTGCTACTTTAAAATAAATAAAGGAGTAAAAGTCATTAATTATACAATGTGCACAATAGTTTTTGAGAACATCACTGCAATATAAGTTTCAAAGTTTGCTGTAGGGATCAGTCATTTCCTTTAAACCATGCTAAGAAGCTCTTTAAATATGTGGTAACCTTCAAATGTGCTGTAGTAAATAGTGTAATAAAAGTATAAGCTATTGACCCTAGAGTTCCTCACTAGAAGTCACCATACACAGAGTATACTAGAGTCTTTTGGTGTGAGAAGTTTATAGGCTGTACCATAATAACAGAAATTGTTTCAGGAAAGCAGCATTTAAAAATGTATAATCTGACATGAGATGCTGAGACTAAAATTGAAGGAAAGACATTTGGAATGACAGTCTCTTCATATGTTTAGATGCATTGGAAATGTGGTGCAGTATGTGCAAACAAGCTTTGTTGGAGTTTGTGAATTTAAAGGGACAGTACACTGTAAAATTGTTTTTATATTAATGTATTGTCAATGACTTGTTATACCAGCTGCAGAGTATAAAATGTATGAAAAATTGCATTTCTTTCATGTAATTAGCAAGAGTCCATGAGCTAGTGACGTATGGGATATACATTCCTACCAGGAGGGGCAAAGTTTCCCAAACCTCAAAATGCCTATAAATACACCCCTCACCACACCCACAAATCAGTTTTTACAAACTTTGCCTCCTGTGGAGGTGGTGAAGTAAGTTTGTGCTAGATTCTACGTTGATATGCGCTCTGCAGCAGGTTGGAGCCCGGTTTTCCTCTCAGCGTGCAGTGAATGTCAGAGGGATGTGAAGAGAGTATTGCCTATTTGAATTCAATGATCTCCTTCTACGGGGTCTATTTCATAGGTTCTCTGTTATCGGTCGTAGAGATTCATCTCTTACCTCCCTTTTCAGATCGACGATATACTCTTATATATACCATTACCTCTACTGATTCTCGTTTCAGTACTGGTTTGGCTTTCTACTACATGTAGATGAGTGTCCTTGGGTAAGTAAGTCTTATTTTTGTGACACTCTAAGCTATGGTTGGGCACTTTTATATAAAGTTCTAAATATTTGTGTTTAAACATTTATTTGCCTTGATTCAGGATGTTTAATATTCCTTATTTCAGACAGTCAGTTTCATTATTTGGGATAATGCATTTGAATAATCAATTTTTTTCTTACCTTAAAATTTGACTTTTTTCCCTGTGGGCTGTTAGGCTCGCGGGGGCTGAAAATTCTTCATTTTATTGCGTCATTCTTGGCGCTGACTTTTTGGCGCAAAAATTTTTTCTTTGTTATTTCCGGCGTCATACGTTTTTTTTGCGCCAAAAGTGTCGGCGTTACCGGATGTGGCGTCATTTTTGGCGCCAAATAATGTGGGTGTCTTTTTTTGCCGCTAAAAAATATGGGCGTCACTATTGTCTCCACATTATTTAAGTCTCATTGTTTATTGCTTCTGGTTGCTAGAAGCTTGTTCACTGGCATTTTTTCCCATTCCTGAAACTGTCATTTAAGGAATTTGATCAATTTTGCTTTATATGTTGTTTTTTCTATTACATATTGCAAGATGTCCCAGATTGACCCTGAATCAGAAGATACTTCTGGAAAATCGCTGCCGGATGCTGGATCTACCAAAGTTAAGTGTATTTGCTGTAAACTTGTGGTATCTGTTCCTCCAGCTGTTGTTTGTAATGAATGTCATGACAAACTTGTTAATGCAGATAATATTTCCTTTAGTAATGTTACATTACCTGTTGTTGTTCCATCAACATCTAATGATCAGAGTGTTCTCGTTAACATAAGAGATTTTGTTTCTAAATCCATTAAGAAGGCTATGTCTGTTATTCCTCCTTCTAGTAAACGTAAAAGGTCTTTTAAAACTTCTCATTTTTCAGATGAATTTTTAAATGAACATCATCATTCTGATTCTGATAATGATTCCTCTGGTTCAGAGGATTCTGTTTCAGAGGTTGATGCCGATAAATCTTCATATTTGTTCAAAATGGAATTTATTCGTTCTTTACTTAAAGAAGTTTTAATTGCTTTAGAAATAGAGGATTCTGGTCCTCTTGATACTAAATCTAAACGTTTAAATAAGGTTTTTAAATCTCCTGTAGTTATTCCAGAAGTTTTTCCTGTCCCTGATGCTATTTCTGAAGTAATCTCCAGGGAATGGAATAATTTGGGTAATTCATTTACTCCTTCTAAACGTTTTAAGCAATTATATCCTGTGCCATCTGACAGATTAGAGTTTTGGGACAAAATCCCTAAGGTTGATGGGGCTATCTCTACTCTTGCTAAACGTACTACTATTCCTACGGCAGATAGTACTTCCTTTAAGGATCCTTTAGATAGGAAAATTGAATCCTTTCTAAGAAAAGCTTACTTATGTTCAGGTAATCTTCTTAGACCTGCTATATCTTTAGCGGATGTTGCTGCAGCTTCAACTTTTTGGTTAGAAGCTTTAGCGCAACAAGTAACAGATCATAATTCTCATAGCATTGTTAATCTTATTCAACATGCTAAAATTTTTATTTGTGATGCCATCTTTGATATCATTAGGGTTGATGTCAGGTATATGTCTCTAGCTATTTTAGCTAGAAGAGCTTTATGGCTTAAAACTTGGAATGCTGATATGTCTTCTAAGTCGACTTTGCTTTCCCTTTCTTTCCAGGGTAATAAATTATTTGGTTCACAGTTGGATTCTATTATTTCAACTGTTACTGGAGGGAAAGGAACTTTTTAAAAAAATCTAAAGGTAAATTTAGGTCTAATAATCGTTTTCGTTCCTTTCGTCACAATAAGGAACAAAAGCCTGATCCTTCATCCACAGGAGCGGTATCAGTTTGGAAACCATCTCCAGTCTGGAATAAATCCAAGCCTTTTAGAAAGCCAAAGCCAGCTCCCAAGTCCACATGAAGGTGCGGCCCTCGTTCCAGCCCAGCTGGTAGGGGGCAGATTACGATTTTTCAAAGAAATTTGGATCAATTCAGTTCACAATCTTTGGATTCAGAACATTGTTTCAGAAGGGTACAGAATAGGCTTCAAGATAAGGCCTCCTGCAAGAAGATTTTTTCTTTCCCGTGTCCCAGTAAATCCAGCGAAGGCTCAAGCATTTCTGAAATGTGTTTCAGATCTAGAGTTGGCTGGAGTAATTATGCCAGTTCCAGTTCTGGAACAGGGGCTGGGGTTTTACTCAAATCTCTTCATTGTACCAAAGAAGGAGAATTCCTTCAGACCAGTTCTGGATTTAAAAATATTGAATCGTTATGTAAGGATACCAACATTCAAAATGGTAACTATAAGGACTATTCTGCCTTTTGTTCAGCAAGGGCATTATATGTCCACAATAGATTTACAGGATGCATATCTGCATATTCCGATTCATCCAGATCACTATCAGTTTCTGAGATTCTCTTTCCTAGACAAGCATTACCAGTTTGTGGCTCTGCCGTTTGGCCTAGCAACAGCTCCAAGGATTTTTACAAAGGTTCTCGGTGCCCTTCTGTCTGTAATCAGAGAACAGGGTATTGTGGTATTTCCTTATTTGGACGATATCTTGGTACTTGCTCAGTCTTCACATTTAGCAGAATCTCATACGAATCGACTTGTATTGTTTCTTCGAGATCATGGTTGGAGGATCAATTTACCGAAAGGTTCATTGATTCCTCAGACAAGGGTAACCTTTTTAGGTTTCCAGATAGATTCAGTGTCCATGACTCTGTCTCTGACAGACAAGAGACGTCTAAAATTGGTTTCAGCTTGTCGAAACCTTCAGTCTCAATCATTCCCTTCGGTAGCCTTATGCATGGAAATTCTAGGTCTTATGACTGCTGCATCGGACGCGATCCCCTTTGCTCGTTTTCAAATGCGACCTCTTCAGCTTTGTATGCTGAACCAGTGGTGCAGGGATTATACAAAGATATCTCAATTGATATCTTTAAAACCGATTGTACGACACTCTCTGATGTGGTGGACAGATCACCATCGTTTAGTTCAGGGGGCTTCTTTTGTTCTTCCAACCTGGACTGTGATTTCAACAGATGCAAGTCTGACAGGTTGGGGAGCTGTTTGGGGGTCTCTGACAGCACAAGGGGTTTGGGAATCTCAGGAGGTGAGATTACCAATCAATATTTTGGAACTCCATGCAATTTTCAGAGCTCTTCAGTCATGGCCTCTTCTAAAGAGAGAATCGTTCATTTGTTTTCAGACGGACAATGTCACAACTGTGGCATATATCAATCATCAAGGAGGGACTCACAGTCCTCTGGCTATGAAAGAAGTATCTCGAATACTGGTATGGGCGGAATCCAGCTCCTGTCTAATTTCTGCGGTTCATATACCAGGTATAGACAATTGGGAAGCGGATGATCTCAGTCGCCAAACGTTACATCCGGGAGAATGGTCTCTTCACCCAGAGGTTTTTCTTCAAATTGTTCAAATGTGGGGACTTCCAGAAATAGATCTGATGGCTTCTCATCTAAACAAGAAGCTTCCCAGGTATCTGTCCAGATCCAGGGATCCTCAGGCGGAAGCAGTGGATGCATTGTCACTTCCTTGGAAGTATCATCCTGCCTATATCTTTCCGCCTCTAGTTCTTCTTCCAAGAGTAATTTCCAAGATTCTGAAGGAATGCTCGTTTGTTCTGCTGGTGGCTCCAGCATGGCCTCACAGGTTTTGGTATGCGGATCTTGTCCGGATGGCCTCTTGCCAACCGTGGACTCTTCCGTTAAGACCAGACCTTCTGTCACATGGTCCTTTTTTCCATCAGGATCTCAAATCCTTAAATTTGAAGGTATGGAGATTGAACGCTTGATTCTCAGTCAAAGAGGTTTCTCTGACTCTGTGATTAATACTATGTTACAGGCTCGTAAATCTGTATCTAGGAAGATATATTATCGAGTCTGGAAGATTTACATTTCTTGGTGTCTTTCTCATCATTTTTCCTGGCATTCTTTTAGAATTCCGAGAATTTTACAGTTTCTTCAGGATGGTTTGGATAAAGGTTTGTCTGCAAGTTCCTTGAAAGGACAAATCTCTGCTCTTTCTGTTCTTTTTCACAGAAAGATTGCTAATCTTCCTGATATTCATTGTTTTGTACAAGCTTTGGTTCGTATAAAACCTGTTATTAAGTAAATTTCTCCTCCTTGGAGTTTGAATTTGGTTCTGGGGGCTCTTCAAGCTCCTCCGTTTGAACCTATGCATTCACTGGACATTAAATTACTTTCTTGGAAAGTTTTGTTTCTTTTGGCAATCTCTTCTGCTAAAAGAGTTTCTGAATTATCTGCTCTTTCTTGTGAGTCTCCTTTTCTGATTTTTCATCAGGATAAGGCGGTGTTGCGAACTTCTTTTAAATTTTTACCTAAGGTTGTGAATTCTAACAACATTAGTAGAGAAATTGTGGTTCCTTCATTGTGTCCTAATCCTAAGAATTCTAAGGAGAGATCATTGCATTCTTTGGATGTAGTTAGAGCTTTGAAATATTATGTTGAAGCTACTAAGAATTTCCGAAAGACTTCTAGCCTATTTGTTATCTTTTCCGGTTCTAGGAAAGGTCAGAAGGCCTCTGCCATTTCTTTGGCATCTTGGTTGAAATCTTTAATTCATCATGCTTATGTCGAGTCGGGTAAAACTCCGCCTCAAAGGATTACAGCTCATTCTACTAGGTCAGTCTCTACTTCCTGGGCGTTTAGGAATGAAGCTTCGGTTGATCAGATTTGCAAAGCAGCAACTTGGTCTTCTTTGCATACTTTTACTAAATTCTACCATTTTGATGTGTTTTCTTCTTCTGAAGCAGTTTTTGGTAGAAAAGTTCTTCAGGCAGCTGTTTCAGTTTGATCCTTCTGCTTATAATTTCAGTTTTTTTCATTATAAGATTTAAACTTTATTTTGGGTGTGGATTATTTTCAGCGGAATTGGCTGTCTTTATTTTATCCCTCCCTCTCTAGTGACTCTTGCGTGGAAGATCCACATCTTGGGTATTCATTATCCCATACGTCACTAGCTCATGGACTCTTGCTAATTACATAAAAGAAAACATAATTTATGTAAGAACTTACCTGATAAATTAATTTCTTTCATATTAGCAAGAGTCCATGAGGCCCACCCTTTTTGTGGTGGTTATGATTTTTTTGTATAAAGCACAATTATTCCAATTCCTTATTTTTTATGCTTTCGCACTTTTGTCTTATCACCCCACTTCTTGGCTATGCGTTAAACTGATTTGTTGGTGTGGTGAGGGGTGTATTTATAGGCATTTTGAGGTTTGGGAAACTTTGCCCCTCCTGGTAGGAATGTATATCCCATACGTCACTAGCTCATGGACTCTTGCTAATATGAAAGAAATGAATTTATCAGGTAAGTTCTTACATAAATTATGTTTTTCAGGTTTATTTGTGTATATGAAGTAGCTGGTTTTGTGCTTTTAAACCATAGCCTATTACAAAGACTGAGCTTTAAAGGACCAGTCAATACAGTAGATTTGCATAATCAACAAATGCATGATAAGAAGACAATGCAATAGCACTTCGTCTGAACTTCAAATGAGAAGTAGATTTTTGTTAAATAAATTGCAAAGTTATGTCTATTTCCACTCCCCCTGTACCATGTGACAGTCATCAGCCAATCACAAATGCATATACGTATATGCTGTGAACTCTTGCACATGCTCAGTAGGAGTTGGTGACTCAAAAAGTGTAAATATAAAAAGACTGTGCACATTTTGTTAATGGAAGTAAATTGGAAAGTTGTTTAAAATTGCATGCTCTATCTGAATCATGAAGTTTAATTTTGACTTTAGTGTCCCTTTAAGTAATATCAGATCTCATTATGTTATCACTTTTATGTACACAGACTTGCTTCCTTATCTTATATTTGTCTGGAAAAGTGAAGCTCAATACTTAGAGAGAACAATGGAAAATTATCATTTTATTACTTAACTATCCTGCACCACACTAGGAGTGTCATTTATTCTGCTGGCTGTGTTTACATAGGCTTATCAATAGCTTAGACTCCAGTATCAAAACTTTTAGTATAGGTTGGGATACCACAGGCTAAATTAGCTATTTCAAAGGCCAAAATAGGTGTAAAGGAGCTACTTTTAAACAATTTAATACACTCCAGCAGGTAAAATGGATCATTGGGAACAATTTAAATGGGAGAAAATGTTTGTGTGAACTGTCCCTTTAAGACACTAGAAAGGTTTGTTTATAAGCTTGTTTAGCATACTGACATGTGAGTAGGTCTGTGATGAAGCAGGATACGGTACAGACTAGTGCTGTACAATTGATTACATGAAGCAATTAATAACGATATGAGGTTATGCAATATCTAAATTGCATGATGCTGCAAATTTTTATATAAAAAACAGTACAAAATGGCTTCCTTAAATCGACAGTCTGATCCAGAACTGTTATTGTTTAAGAAGATAGATAATTAATTTATTACCCATTCCCCAGTTTTGCATAACCAACACGGTTATATTAATATACTTTTTACCTCTGTGATTACTATGTAACTTAGCCTCTGCAGACTGCCCCTTTATTACATTTATTTTAACAAATTTGCATTTTAGTCAATTAGTGCTGACTCATAAGAAACTCCACGGGAGTGAGCACAATGTTTATCTATATAGCACATAGTGCTGTCTAGCTGTGACAAACTGTGAAAATGCACTGAGATAAGAGGCAACCTTCAAGGGCTTAGAAATTAGCATACAAGCCTACCTTGGTTTAGCTTTCACCAAAGAATACAAAGAGAACAAAGCAAATTTGATGATAAAAGTAAATTGGAAAGTTGTTTAAAACTGCATGCCCTATCTAAATCATGAAAGCATAATTTTGACTAGACTGCCTCTTTAAAATGGCATTTAAGTCACACAAATGCTCCAGTCCAGCCCAGCAGCAGCACCTATCACTCCTCCAATGGGACGGACCAGTAAGCGTCACATCAGTGTCACTGCACATAACGCTAACAACGCCATATTACTTTTTTGGTTTCTTGCTTCAGTCCTGAGGTGTGGACAGACAAGGAAGATGGCGGACTGGCAGTGCTCTTTCCTCTGGCCTTTTCAGTCTGCAGTGCAAACTACATAGGGAACAAGCCGCTGTTTTGAACAGTTAAAAGCATTTTTTAATGCAAAGTGTTTTAATTAAATTGCAATTAAAATCACAATATTTCATCACTTTTCTATATTTTCCATATCGCACAGCCCGAATACAGAGAAGTGTGTTACAGCAGTTTGGATAGCTATCCAGATATCACGCAGCAATTATGGATCTGTTACTGTGTGACATTTTGTCCTCGGTGGAAGGACAAGTTCTCATTTGCAGTCAGTTTCTGTCTATGCACTGGTTGTGGGTTGCAGGAGATTGCATTAGCACATGCTATAGTTTAATCTGCAGCAAATACTCTATGGTCATTGTCATTTATAATAACTAACTTCCCTTCTGCTGACTATAAACAGCTCATTCTGCTTGCATTGATTTTATCAATATGCAAAGAGAGAGGAGAGATTATTTCATAAAAGAAGTGTCCCAGCTCTACAAAATAAATAAATTAAAATAATAATAAATTAAAATAAATTAGATGGAAGCAAATTTTCTAAATCAATGTATTCTAACCTTTTTTTTAGAGTTGAAAAAGGCTACACTGTAGCTATTTTTGTTTTAGATGTAATTATGTTATAACGTCACTGTGTTTTGAGGTGAATGTAAATTTTGATGATAAAGTGCCTGATTCGATTAAAATCAGGGGCACTTTAATTCATCAAAATTTACATTTCACTCATGTTGTGAAAATACTTACCTTTTAATCTTGACAGCCGCTCCAGCTTCCCCCGGTCGTCGCAAGCCTCTTCCTACATTAGAAATTATTGATCGGTAATCCTCCCATCACGGCTTGCCTCCCCACCCCCCGGGCGAATCAGTGTCTGATTCAACGCTGTGATTGGAGGAAGCTGGATTCCTCATTTTAGACCTAGGAAGAGGCTTTGCGATGGGCGAAGGAAGCGATGCAGCAGTTGTCAAGATTAAAAGGTAAGTATTTTTACAACACGAGTGAAATGCAAATTTTGATGAATTAAAGTGCCCCTGTTTTTAATCAAATTTTTAAAAACCGGGCACTCTATCATCAAAATTTACATTCACTTTAATATTCCTATGCACAAATTTGTTCCAATTTAGAAATGTCATTAAAATACCGTATGTTGATGCTTTAATATATGTTTATGTATTAAATGAAAATTGTGCAGATTACTGGTGTAGGTGTTTCCAGACCATTTTATTATTGTTGTACAACCTGTAAATTCTTAGCTGCTTGTAAAGATTTAGCTGTTTTTGCATTTCTAATCCCTAAACGTCAGATTTCCATAAAACAAAATTCTATGCATTTTTTTCCTCAGTAATTGCCGTTGACATATTTGACAAGGCTAATTTCACCGGAGCCAAGGTCCCAGAGTTCAGTGAGATATATGAAGATTATTCTAAAGACTTGGAATCCTCGGTTTTATTCCCTGATACTTTGTTTAAACCCCCAGAGAAAAAAGGTAAGAATACTCTCATTTTACCTGTCTGCTTTCTATGTGGCCTATTTATTTCAGAAGGTACTTTCTAGCAAAAAATATATATTTTTCTTCTCAACGTATTTGGGCATGTCTTTCTCTGAGTATTACTGGCACACCCCTCTCTCTGTTAGACAATCAGGGTCCTTTTTAACTAGGTGCAATTAATGTACATTAAAGAGTATTAGATTTTTCTTCTTTACTCAGATTTAAACAGGTTTTTTTTTACCAGTTGCTATGAGATCAGTGTATTACTTGTCACGTGGAATTTTAATAGTTATAGTGATGTGCATGTGAAAGATTTCTTTCCTAGAGTCTACAATTTCCCAACAAAGTGTTACATTTCTTATGTGTTTAGCTAAATTTGATTTGTGGAAGGTCCAAATGGATTTTGAAAAATCAGTAAAAATCTAAATTGAAAAATCAGCCTATTTTTTGTAATTTTTTTTTATATCAGACCAACTTGGGAGTAGCAGAAGAACCTTTAGAAACAAATTATTAAACTTACAACAAATTCTTAGTGGGAGCACTACACCTATACTAAGTATACCTTTTAGAACACAGAAGATGTTAACTTAGAAGTGAATTAACTTTTACGATGTATTCTTAAAAAATAGCAAATTCATTTCTCTTACTTTGTTAAATTTTTGGTTGCAATGTTGTGAAAACAGATTTATTGTTTATCATAAATGTAATGTGTTTATATATATATATATATATATATATATATATATATATATATATATATATATATATATATATATATAATGAAACAAAAGAAAGGAAAAAGCCCAAATGGTTAAATCACCATCCTAGCTGAAGATTACATTATCCACCATAATCTTACATCATACAATGTGCATCTTCGGACTGTTATAGTGTAGCTTGCAGAATTAGATTGTTTTTTATTTTTAGAAGAGAAGTGTTATCATTTAATTGAACTGACACATTTAGTAAACTTTTTTTAATGAGACAGAATGACTGTGTAAGAACACTTAAAGATAGATGAGTGAACAGACTGACAGAGAAATGTGTCATGTTGCAAATTCTAATTGGAGCAAATCAGCATTGCTAATAAATGTGGCATTTTATATGAACATAATAATCTGTGATAAACTTCTGTGTGTAAGGCCATACATGATATGGCCACAGCCCAATAAATAGACAAATAGAAATCACACAGAGGGATAGCAATTATGTATTTAATATTATTCAGTTTAAACAAAGTGCCTTTCATTTTGTGCTGACTGGAATGTTTTAATGATTCTTTAGCAAACCGTTTAGAGTATAATATTTCAAATGAAGCTATTAGGGATAATGCCCTTTACGTGCTGACTATTTTGTGCATTTTTTTTTTTATCTCTGTGTAAAATCATTGAACAGTACTACTGTGTTCTGGGCTAATATAGAGTCACTCAATGTATTTTAAATTGGATTTGATCTTATTGGAATCTCAGTAATGCAGTTTACTACTATATGGGATTGCATTTTTACACTGTTTCTCATTGGCTGTATCAGTCTTGAAGCAGGGGAATGAACTTGGTAAATGTACTATTGGTTTAAATGAAAAAAGCATGCATTTTTATAATAGCAAAGGTTGCTTACACATATTGTACATACCGGAGTGGATTGAAATGTTATACAACTTCCATATCCTTTTAAGATAAGTAAAGATACTAAACTGTTAATGCATGCTAGACATGATGTATTCAAATTAAAGATGAACCTTAGAATAACATGTAGCTTTATCTTTACCATTATATTAGTTGTTTAAAGGTACAGACTACTTGACAATATTTATTGTTTAAAAAGATAGATAATCCCTTTATTGCCCATCCCACATCTTTACATGACCAACACTGTTATATTAATACACTTTTTACCTCTGTGCTTATCTTGTATCTAAGCCTCTGCAGACTGCCCCTTATATCATTGCTATTTACAAACTCCCATTTTAGCCAATCAGTGCTTGTTCATGCATGACTTCACAGGAGTGAGCACAGTGTTATCACACACATGAACTAGCACTGTCTTTTTTTCGGGAAAAGCTAATGAAATGCTCTGAGATAAAGGCGGTCTGCATGGGCTTAGAAACAGGCAGAGATTTAGAGTTTTAGATGTTATAAAGTATATTGATGTAACAATGTTTGTTGTGCAAATGGGTAGTAAAGGTGTTATCTATCTTTTTAAACAATAAAAATAAAACATGTAGACTGTCCCTTTAAATACTGACAATATAAGTGTAAAGGTTTAGTTTCCATAAAGTACTCTAGATTCTATAAAAAAAATGGTACTGCCATGTTTGAACTAGTTTTCTATTTATCTCTGTATTTTGCTAAGAACAATTAGGAAACTATATATAAACATTGTTTGCATAGTCTATTTTATTGCCTGTTTTATATCTCTCCCTTATTGTTTGCAGCAGGATAGTGAGATAAGCTTAAAACTTAATTAGGGGCAGTATAAACCAATTTTCATTTAACTGCATGTAATAGACACTACTATAAAGAATAATATGCACAGATACTGATATAAAAATCAAGTGTAAAACCTTTTAAAAACGTACTTAGAAGCTCCCAATTTAACACTGTTAATGAGATAAGTGTGGGACACCCACTGAAAGGGGCTGATAGCAGAACCTCACCCCTCCCCTGCATATGAAAATACTTATTATACAAACAGAAGCAGTCTGAAGTCTGTATACATCAGTATACATTTAAAACATTGGGGCTTGGTTAAGACTCTGAAAATCAGCACAATGTTATTTAAAAATAAGCAAAACTATACATTGTAACAAAAACACAACAGATGGGCTATATAAATGGACATAAACATTTATGCAAAGAAAAATCTAGTGTATAATATCCCATTAAGTTTAGGCATGGCAGTGGCCATTACTTTATAGAAAACTGTGCAATTCCATATCCTAGTGTGTTGCAGTTTCACAAGAATAAATTTGGCTCTGAAAATAGCTGAACGACACAAACAGCCACCTTCTTTCCACATTCGGAGGTATCTGAAACCTCTGAATGCACAAATCTAGTATTTAGGGGTTCGAATACACCATATTGCAGTGTATATTTGCTG
Source organism: Bombina bombina (assembly GCF_027579735.1). Lineage (NCBI taxonomy): Eukaryota > Metazoa > Chordata > Amphibia > Anura > Bombinatoridae > Bombina > Bombina bombina. The sequence continues at coordinate 127,563,149 of NC_069504.1, read as the reverse complement.
GTTTTAAATCATGTTTATGTATATTTGAAATGAATATTTCTACAATTGCCATGTCATACTGTTTGTCTATCAGTATAAATATAGGCGTGCACTTTAAACAGCTAGTTTCAGCTCTGCCCCACGCGAGTAGTGATTTTTGATTTTTTTACCATCTTATATCATACAGAATTACACAATTTTTTCCTTTATTGAGTATACACATCTCACAGAATGGCCACTGTTGAGAAATATTTCTATGAATATTTTCTTTTGTGTTATATGATTCACAGTTTTTATGTGACTTTTGTTTTGTTATTTAGATCACATTTTGCCACAAATATATGTATATTATGTAGCATTGTCATGAAAATATAGCTTCTCCAAGAATAAATCGCTATTGTAGCAGGTTATAATATAAGTTTAGGCATCTGTATTATTTATGCCTTAATCTTTTTATGTTATTTTAGTTTTGTCTACACCAAAGCCTTCAGACCAGAAATATTCCGAGAGCGAAGATGAGACTGATGCTATCCTGTCAAAAAGAAAAAAGAGACAGCCAGACCCATCAAACCAACATGCAGTTGCCATGGTGATAGTGTACCGCTCATTGGGTCAGCTTTTACCTGAACGCTATGATCCAGACCGCAGAAGCTTAAGGTACTACTTAAACATTCTTTTATTTTATTTATTTTTTAAATAAAAAGAAAATAAATAAGAGATATAAAAAAAATCACAATTATTTTAAAAAAATTTTTTTATTGTTTAACAAGATAAATAATCCTTTTATTACCTATTCCTCAGTTTCGCACAGCCAACAGGGTTATATTAATATACTTTTAACCTCTGTAATTACCTTGTATCTAAGCCTCTTTTGTCAGCCCTCTGATCACATGACTTTTTATTTATTAACTATTGACTTGCATTTTAGCTGTGTTGTGCAGAACCCACGGGCGTGAGCACAATCTTATCTATATGGCACACATGAACTAGCAGTCTCCTGCTGTGAAAAGCTAATAAAAAAGCATGTGATAAGAGGCTGCCTATAGTGATTTAAGAAACAGGCAGACATTTAGAGGTTTACATGTTATAAAGTATATTAATATAACAACGTTCGTCGTGCAAAGCTGGGGAATGGGTAGTAAAGCGTTATCTAACTTTTAACAATAACAATTTTAGTGTTGACTGTCCCTTTAAGGTTGTCATTTAACTCTTTGGTAAAATCTGTGTAACATTAATTACAGCAAACATCTTTTTTTAATTAAAAATAAAATATAATTATGTTCTTTAACTTATTTTATTGAGCTAGATCTTTAATATATGGCATCTTTCTATCTGATTCTGCAGGGTACCTAACCGCCCAGTCATTAACACACCTATACTTAGTGCCACTGTTCATACAGAAGGGGATCCACTACCAACTCAACTGGAAAAGCCCATAATACTGGAATATAAAATGATGGAAACTGAGGAGAGAACCAAACCAGTTTGTGTGTTCTGGAACCATTCAATACTGTAAGTTTTCTATAAAATAAACATGGTTACTCATGTGTTGCATAGTCTTAAAGGGACAGTAAACCCAATATTTTTCTTTCATGATTCTGGTACAGAATACAATTTTAAAAAACATTTCAATTTACTTCTTTTATCTAATTCGCTTCATTTTTTAGATATCCTTTGTTGAAGAAATAGCAATGCACACGGGTGAGCCAATCACACAAGGCATCTGATCACAGCCACCAATCAGAAGCTACTGAGCATATCTAGATATGCTTTTAATCAAATATTATCAAGAGAATGAAGCAAATAAAATAATAGAAGTAAATTAGAAAGTTGTTTAAAATTACATGTTCTTGCTGAATCATGAAAGAAAAAAATTGGGTTTAATGTCCCTTTAAGTTTGGTATCAGAGCAATTTTTAACAACAGAGAAAATATAGCTTGTGAGAATCCCGATATTTATGGCTGCTGCAAAGATAGACTTAAAGGGTAAGAAAACTTTGTCAAATAATACTTAAAGGGCCACTAAACCCAAAATCTTTCTTTCATGATTCAGATAGAGAATACAAATTTAAACAACATTACAATTTACTTCTATTATTTATTTTGCTTCATTTTTTAGATATCCTTAGTTGAAGAAAAAGCAATGCACATGGTGAGCCAATCACACGAGGCTTCTATGTGCAGCAACCAATCAGCAGCTACTGAGCATATCTAGATATGCTTTTCAGCAAAGAATATCAGGAGAATAAAACAAATTAGATAATAGAAGTAAATTAGAAAGATGTTTAGAATTACATTCTCTTTCTAAATCATGAAAGAAAAAATGTGGGTTTCATGTCCCTTTAAAGGGACATAAAACCTAAAAAAAATCCATTCATGATTCAGATAGAACATACAATTTTCCAATGTATTTCTATTATCAAATGTTCTTCGTTTTCTTGTTATCCTTTGTTGGAAAGCAGGAAGGTTGGCTCAGAAGAGTGCACCTGTCTGCAGCACTATATGGCAACCGTTTTGGAACAATGTTATACATTAGGAACACCACTAGATGGCAGCACTGTTTCATGTAGTGGTCTAGACGTGCATGCTATCTATCTAGATATCTCTTCAACAGAGAATAGCAAGAGAACAAAGCAAATTTGATAAAAGAGAAAATTGGAAATTTAAAAAAAAAAATCTATTCTCTATCTGAATCATGAAAAAAAAATGTTTGGGTTTTGTGTCTCAATAAAACACATTATTATAATTATAAATATACATGTAATAAAATATACCTACTTTGCCCTTGAAACGAAGCTTCAAAATATTTGACAAATTTGTTTTTATTTATCATAAATTGAGCGGCAACGAGCGCCTATAAAAGTAGGCAGAGAATTACTAAAATGTATTACCCTGCCCCATCCAATCGTAAAGTATTTGTGCCCTCTTATTTTGAATATATTCGTATTACTGTCTTTCGGGGCACGTGCACTTTTTACCTAAAGGAATCGCATGTAACAGGAAATAGAAAGCCCTCAATTTTCGGGTTACATAGTCCAAAGCAGAAGAAATTATACCCGTCACGCAATATCCATTTTATTTCAGCCATATTTTATGAATTAGAGAAATCTAATATATGATCACTACCCTAAAACTTTTTGATGACATTTTTTTTAGTACAATATTTTATTCAAATTATACAGTATAAGGTCACCTGCCAGTATTTTTATTGCTATGCTATTTTTTTTAGTCTGAAGTGTACCTGGATCTACATATCTTATTTTTCCTTTTATCCCATAGAATTGGTGGTACAGGAGGCTGGTCTTCCAAAGGTTGCGAACTTCTTTTGCGGAATAAAACGCATATCACCTGTCAGTGTAATCACATGACCAGCTTTGCTGTGTTGATGGATATTTCCAAACGAGAAGTAAGTAAATTAAAAATATCTTTAGATTACATATTCTTTTAGTACCAGCTTTTCTTACATTAAAGGGACAGTCTACACAAGAATTTTTATTGTTTTAAAATATAGATAATCCCTTTATTACCCATTTCCCAGTTGTGCATAACTAACACATTTATAATAATATAGTTTTAACCTCTGTGATTATCTTGTATCTAAGCCTCTGCAAACTGCCCCTTTTTTCAGTTCTTTTGACAGACTTGCAGTCTAGCCAATCAGTGCCTGCTCCCAGATAACTTCTCGTGCACAAGCACAGTGTTATCTATATGAAATACGTGAACTAACACCCTCTAGTGGTGAAAACTGTTAAAATGCAATCTGAAAGAGGTGGGCTTCAAGGTCTAAGAAATTAGCATATGAACCTCCTAGGTTAAGCTTTCAACTAAGAATACCAAGAGAACAAAGCAAAATTGGTGATAAAAGTAAATTGGAAAATTGTTTAAAATTACATGCTCTATCTGAATCATGAAAGTTTATTTTGGCCTAGACTGTCCCTTTAAATGTAATTCCATCTATAAAAAAAAAAACTATTTCTATTTGTATTTCACCTTATTAGTAATGCTAATAAAAATGTTTTATTACACTTATGGTTAAAGGGACAGGAAACCCACATTTTTTCTTTCAAGATCATGATAGTGAGTACAATTTTAAACAACTTTCAATATTGCTTCTATTATCTAATTTACTTTGTTCTCTTGGTATCCTTTGTTGAATAAAATACTTATATAGGCTCAGGGGCAGCAAAGCACTACTGGAAGGAAGCTGCTGATTGGTGGCTGTACATATAAGCCTCTTTTTATTGGCTCACCAGATGTGCTTAGCTAGCTCCTATTACTGCATTGGTGCACCATCAACAAAGGATACTAGCAAAATGAAGCAAATTAGATACAATAAGTCAATTAAAGAGTTCTTGTATGTTCTATCTGATCAATGAAAGAAAAATGTTGGGTTTAAGGTCACAGAATAGTTTTCTATTGTAAGTTACATGAAAACTGTTGAAATAAATAATGATTTCTATTTTTATAATGTGCTTTATATTTTTTTAAATATGGATAATTAAACATTTTGGGCTAGATTACAAGTGGATCGCTAATTTATTGCACGCCCGCAAATGAGCAAATACACCCGAATACGGGTGTGCAATAAATAACCAGCCATTATTTTTTTAAATGTACCCCAATTGCCCCCCAAATTAAATATGTAGTGCATTTTCAAAATATTTTTTTTGCCAAATTTTTTATTTATTTTTATTAAAACTGCGTGAAGCAGTTTTTATGGTTTAACGTTGGTGGGTGCAGGGTGTTATAAAAAAACGGCAGTGTAAAGTGCCTTTACATTGCAGTCTTGGGGGACTGTGTGTTCGCTATAAATATATATGTATATGCTTATATACATATACTGTATATTTATGTGTTATGTGAGCCTTTAAGGCCATATAGGACAACATTCAGATAAATACATAGTTTCATCCCTGTATAGCTGATGTTACATGTATGTGTTTAAAAATGCCAGTTGGATAGATAAAAAAACAAACAAAAACAGTTTGGAACTTTTGTCACTAGTGTAACAGGTTAGTCGGGACAAAGTTGAACACAAGTCGTTGTTGGTTAGTAGCACCGCTATGTAACTGAACTGGAAAGACAACTGACATTCATGGGCTTGAGGAATGTTGTAGATTTTAGTATAAAATATAATGTCAGTAGTAAATGTGACCTAGAGCATGCTCCAGATTGTCTCATGAAGGTCTAAACCCTAGAAAATAGCTATCTGTGCGTACCAACTCCATACAAGTCATGTGCTGTGGCTATTGGAACAATTAATCCCCTTTATGTGTGTTTGTCACCAGCTTTCAATAGAAAAGTCCCTGCAGACATACTTGTTTGATCTATCTAGGAATATTTTCTCATTATATAAATAGATTTGCAAATAATCATGGGACACTGTAGTTGTTTGTTTGTATTATTAAATGGAGAGGGGGGTTAAAATAAAACATATTTTTTTCTTTACACAAACAAATAAGCCAATGTTGGTCTTGTCAGGGTTAGCAGAAGTGTGTTCCTTGACCAATAGAGGGCTAGATTACAAGTAGCGTACTAATGATAGCGCAAGCGATAAAAAATTTCACATGACCATGCTACACTTAATATTAAGTCTATGGTAAAGTGTGCAAACCCTTTGTGCTTAAAGGGACAGTCAACACCAGAATTTTTGTTGTTTAAAAAGATAGATAATCCCTTTATTACCCATTCCCCAGTTTTGCATAACCAACACAGTTATATTAATACACTTTTTACTGCTGTGACTATCTTGTATCTAAGCATCTCCTGACCGCCCCTAATCACATGACTTTTAGTTATTATCTATTGACTTGCATTTTAGCCAATTAGTGCAGTGTCTGCCACAACTCACGGGCGTGCTCACAATGTTATCTATATGGTTTACCTGAACTACTCTCCCCTGTTGTGAAAAGCAAATACAAAAGCATGTGATTAGAGGCGGCCTTCAAGGGCTTAGAAATTATCATATGAGCCTTCCTAGGTTTGCTCTCAACTAGAATACCAAGAGAACAAAGCAAAATTGTTGATAAAAGTAAATTGGAAAGTAGTTTAAAATTACATGCCCTATTTGAAAAATAAAAGGTTTTTTTGGCCTTGACTGTCCCTTTAACCCCTTAACGACCAAGGACGTACGCCACACGTCCTCAAAAAAGGCGTACGTCCTTGGTCTGGAAAGCAGCTGGAAGCGATCCTGCTCGCTTCCAGCTGCTTTCCGGTTATTGCAGTGATGCCTCGATATGGAGGCATCCTGCAATAACCCCCCTTGGCCATCCGATGCAGAGAGAGCCACTCTGTGGCCCTCTCTGCACCGGACATCGATGGCCGGTATCGTTGGTGGGTGGGAGCTTACGTGGGAGGCGGGTGGCGGCCATCGGTGCGCTATGTGGAATGGAGGGGGGCGGGATCGGGGGGCGGGAGCTACGGGGGCGCGCACGGGAGCGCGCGCGTGCACGGGGGTGGTGGGCGGGCGCGTGCACGGGGCGGGAGCGGGTGGGAACCGCTACACTACAGAAAAAAAAAAGTTAAAAAGTTGAAAAAAACCCAACTTAAATGCAATCTAAGGGTCCTGGAAGGGGTTGGGGGTTGGTCTCGGTGGGGGGGGAAAGCTACACTACAGAAAAGGGAATTAAAAAAAAAAAAGGCACATTTTGTTACAAAACTGGGTACTGGCAGACAGCTGCCAGTACCCAAGATGGCGCCCATTATTGCAGAGGGGAAGGGTTAGAGAGCAGTATGGTGGGGGATCAGTGAGGTTGGGGTCTAAGGGGGGATCCTACACATCAGCATATGTAAATATGCTTTTTTTTTTAAAAAAAAAAAGGGCCAAATACCTTTTATTTTAGTACTGGCAGAGTTTCTGCCAGTACTTAAGATGGCGGGGACAATTGTGGGGTGGGGGAGGGAAGAGAGCTGTTTGGGAGGGATCAGGGGGTCTGATGTTTCAGGTGGGAGGCTGAGCTCTACACTAAAGCTAAAATTAACCCTGCAAGCTCCCTACAAGCTACATAATTAACCCCTTCACTGCTAGCCATAATACACGTGTGATGCGCAGCGGCATTTAGAGGCCTTCTAATTACCAAAAAGCAATGCCAAAGCCATATATGTCTGCTATTTCTGAACAAAGGGGATCCCAGAGAAGCATTTACAACCATTTGTGCCATAATTGCAGAAGGTGTTTGTAAATAATTTCAGTGAGAAACCTAAAATTGAGAAAAAATTAACGTTTCTTTTAATTTGATCGCATTTAGCGGTGAAATGGTGGCATGAAATATACCAAAATTGGCCTAGATCAATACTTGGGGTTGTCTACTACACTACACTAAAGCTAAAACTACCCCAAAAAGCTCCCTACATGCTCCCTAATTAACCCCTTCACTGCTGGGCATAATACACGTGTGGTGCGCAGTGGCATTTAGCGGCCTTCTAATTACCAAAAAGCAACACCAAAGTCATATATGTCTGCTATTTCTGAACAAAGGGGATCCCAGAGAAGAATTTACAACCATTTATGCCATAATTGCACAAGCTGTTTGTAAATAATTTAAGTTAGAAACCAAAAGTTTGTGAAAAAATTTGTGAAAAGTGAACACTTTTTTCTATTTGATTGCATTTGGCGGTGAAATGGTGGCATGAAATATACCAAAATGGGCCTAGATCAATACTTTGGGTTGTCTACTAAAAAAAAATATATACATGTCAATGGATATTCAGAGATTCCTGAAAGATATCAGTGCTCTAATGTAACTATCGCTAATTTTGAAAAGAAATGGTTTGGAAATAGCAAAGTGCTACTTGTATTTATGGCCCTATAGTTTACAAAAAAAGCAAAGAACATGTAAACATTGGGTATTTCTAAACTCAGGACAACATTTAGAAACTATTTAGCATGGGTGTTTTTTGGTGGTTGTAGATGTGTAACAGATTTTGGGGGTCAAAGTTAGAAAAAGTGTGTTTTTTTCCATTTTTTCCTCATATTTTATAATTTTTTTTATAGTAAATTATAAGATATGATGAAAATAATGGTATCTTTAGAAAGTCCATTTAATGGCGAGAAAAACGGTATATAATATGTGTGGGTACAGTAAATGAGTAAGAGGAAAATTACAGCTAAACACAAACACCTCAAAAATGTAAAAATAGCCTTGGTCCCAAACGGACAGAAAATGGAAAAGTGATGTGGTCATTAAGGGGTTAAAGGGACACTGAAGCCAAATTTTTTCTTTAATGATTTAGATAGAGAGTGCAATTTTAAGCAACTTTCAAATTTACTCCTATTATCAAAATTTCTTCATTCTCTTGGTATCTTTATTTGAAAAGCAAGAATGTAAGTTTAGATGCCGGACCATTTTTGGTGAACAACCTAGGTTGTCCTTGCTAATTGGACAGCACCAACAAACAAGTGCTGTCCATGGTCTGAATCAAAATCTGTCTGGCTCCTTAGCTTAGATGTCTTCTTTTTCAAATAAAGATAGCAAGAGAATGAAGAAAAATTGATAATAGGAGTAAGTTAGAAAGTTGCTTAAAATTGCATGCTCAATCTGAATCATGAAAGAAAAAATGTGGGTTTAGTGTCCCTTTAATGTGTTTTACCATGGACTTAATGTCAAAGGTAGCATTGTAAAGGGAAATTGGTTATATCGCCTGACTTTCCTCAAGTGTAGCCCATGCTTTTAATGGATATTGTGACTGTGCTTATTTGCGCTGGCATTACAAGTTGAAAGTTATAGGTTGTGCTCAAGCGAAATCCAAAACTGTGCTAGAATATTTAGTGCAACATCAGACCTGAAAAAAACTTTAAGGGTTAAAATAGTTGCACAAAACACTTCAAAAACACATTTAAATAAACTATTACACAAATATATACATTTTGAATAACAATATATCAAATTAGTATTAATAAAAATGTTATAAAAGAGTTAAAAGGTCTATAGTATATGGCAATGTGTTTGGCTGGAGAGGTGCTCCAATGTGTGTGTGTGTGTGTATATGTTTTATACATGTGCATTTATGTGTTTTATATGTTTAAATATGTAATATTTATGTGTTTACATGCATACTGTATATACACATATAAACACATACATACACTAAATATACACTTTTAAGCCCTTTCAAGTCAAATACCTTGAAAACATGCAATATCCTTTTTTATTAATTTTTTATGCGTTTTGAATGCAGATACTTTAAATTCCCGTGTTCTTCACATACATTTTCTCCCTTTTTATTAATATATATATATATATATATATATATATATATATATATATATATATACACTATATCTGTATATATTTATATATATATATATATATACTATATCTGTATATATTTTTATTTATATATATATATATATATATATATATATATATATATATATATATATATATATATATATATATATATATATATATATATATAATATGAAAATAAAAAGAACATTTTCTTTTATGTGAAGAACATTGTAATGTAAAGTATTTATAATTTCACTTCAGGTTTAGTGCAGCTGGTGTAATGTGGTGTTGTCTGGGTTTACCTGCGAGTGATAACTGTTTATTTAGTGCACCACTTGTAGCCAGGCCCAAAGTTGTGGGTAATGTCCTTACCAGCCAATAAGCTTTAGCAAGTACACAATTCTATGTCTTTCATTTTAACAGTCTTAACGTTTATTCCAGGCAATAAGTAAACAAAACAATCCTAATTTTTAATTAGAGTACTGTACTAAGTTTTTTATTTTATGTCAAATGTTTATTGTCATTTATTTATGTTTATTTTACTATAATAACATAGGTTACTATCTACATTACCATAGCTTACGCATTGATTATTTTACTTTTACATCAAAATGAATTAAAATTACTTTTTTTAATGGTATTTAATTTGTATATATTTACTTGTTCTATTAAGTTGTTTAAAATTTTTACAAAAAAGAAAACAAGTAAATTGTTTTGCCTGGAAAATGTTATTTTAAAGCAGTTTAAATTGAAACTGATACAGAGTGTTGTCTTGGTACTACTAATCTTCATTGGTTGCCTCTTCTTTACTGGTGGAGAAGGACAGATCTCTAGAAGTATGACAACAAAACATTGGTTTAGTCAGGATAGGAACTTTTGTTTTTACCAATAACAAAATCTGAAAAATAGATTTTGAAATACCCATTTTTAAAAATGTAACACAGAAAAATTGACTGTCTCTTTAATGCCATTTGGGCTGTGGTCTTGTGTAAAGCATTGCTTTTCAAACTTTCAGTAATAGATATTCCATAGATGTATAACGTTCTAAATACGTATCCCTAACTGCAAAACATAAATGTTATTGTTTAAAAACTCCCATATGATTAAAAGTATATTGATCAACCATGCGTGTCCCAGATCTTGAGGAATTTGGTTCGGTTTTATGAAGCGGAACAAAACAAGGAGTCTGATACATTTTTTTAGATTTTCTGTGATTTAGTGTTCCATCAGTTATTGCTAATTGTGAAGGCTGTAAACCTTTGAAATCTTAGACCAGCACAGAGAATCTTGAAAACACTTCATGCACATACAGTATATATCTGTTGTTAATCTGTTGTTAATCTTCTTCACAAAGCAGGATATTTTCTTTTTATTCTTCACACACACACACACACACACATATATATATATATATATATATATATATATATATATATATATGATTTTTTTTTGGTACAATATATACCTATATATATATATATATATATATATATGTACACACCTAGATTACGAGTTTTGCGGCCATTTCAGCGTTAAAACAGCAATGCAGCCATTACGAGTCTTGTCGGTATAGCAGTACAGCAAGCCTTTTAGCCTGTAACGCAACGTCAAAAATTACGTTTTTGCATGGGATTTCCATAGCCCTGCCATTACAAGTTTTGCGGTCAGGCTAAAAAGCTTGCGTTAAACCCTATAACAACACGATCCGCTCCGCAATCTGAGACCAGTAGTTATGAGTTTTGCGCAATAAAACTGTTACACAAAACTCATAACTAAGCTTATTTTAGGTTTATTTTAGGGTGTTAGGTTTAAACTTAACTTTTTTTTCCCAATAGACATCAATGGGGCTGTGTTACAGAGCTTTTCATTCTGCTATAGCAGGTGTTAGGTTTTTTATAACTCTCTCCCCATTGATGTCTATGGGGAAAGCGTGCACGAGCACGTCAAAGCAGCGCTTGTATTTTTGTGCGGTAGGGAGCTTAACACAACCATATTGCACGCACAAGGCGGCTTTTCAAAAACTCATAATGGCAGGGCTATGGAGGGTGAAATAACGCAACTTTTGTTGCGTTCGTTTCGCAACCTCTATAGCGCAAAACTTTTAATCTAGGTGATATATAGGAATATCTATTTAGAAATCCATAGAACATATGCTGCTATGTACAGAACATTGGAATGTGAACTATTTACAGTAAATACACAGTATAACGCTTTATTAAATATGAATATTGCATAAACATGCTTTTACATGTCTTCATCTACTTAACTGCAAAGGGCACTTCTATATATGTCTACATATGTGTAAATATATATTTATGTGTTCATATGTGTAGATGTCTGTAAATACATATATACACAAATAAATACATAAATACATATGTACACATATAAATACATAAATACATATATACACATATAAATACATAAATACATATGTACACATATAAATACATAAATACATATGTACACATATAAATACATAAATACATATATACACATATAAATACATAAATACATATGTACACATATAAATACATAAATACATATATACACATAGAAATACATAAATACATATATACACATATAAATACATAAATACATATGTACACATATAAATACATAAATACATATATACACATATAAATACATAAATACATATGTACACATATAAATACATAAATACATATATACACATATAAATACATAAATACATATGTACACATATAAATACATAAATACATATATACACATAGAAATACATAAATACATATGTACACATAGAAATACATAAATACATATATACACATAGAAATACATAAATACATATATACACATATAAATACATAAATACATATGTACACATATAAATACATAAATACATATATACACAAATAAATACATAAATACATATGTACACATATAAATACATAAATACATATATACACATATAAATACATAAATACATATGTACACATATAAATACATAAATACATATATACACATATAAATACATAAATACATATGTACACATATAAATACATAAATACATATATACACATAGAAATACATAAATACATATGTACACATAGAAATACATAAATACATATATACACATAGAAATACATAAATACATATATACACATATAAATACATAAATACATATGTACACATATAAATACATAAATACATATATACACATAGAAATACATAAATACATATGTACACATAGAAATACATAAATACATATGTACACATATAAATACATAAATACATATATACACATAGAAATACATAAATACATATGTACACATATAAATACATAAATACATATATACACATAGAAATACATAAATACATATGTACACATATAAATACATAAATACATATATACACATAGAAATACATAAATACATATGTACACATATAAATACATAAATACATATATACACATATAAATACATAAATACATATGTACACATATATAGACATATACATACATACATACATACATATTTAGACATGTATATGTATGTATCTCAATGTTAAAGCCCTTTGTCTGCCTTTTTTTTTCTAACACCTGAGACCTAATATCTTTGAGCTCTTATAATTTTTTTGTGCATGTTTTTATAATTTTATTAGATAGTGTTATTATGAGTGTAACTGTACTTTTAAAGTATTTTTGATGTTTTTTGTGACACTTTTTTGTTTTGCAAAACCATTAACCAGAGCTCTTAGGACACGCTATCTTGGCGTTTGTTAACTTGAATTGCACTCAAGTGATCTCGTTTACTTTCAACTTGTAATATGAGCGCTACTTCTGACGTATGTAAACAGACACAATATGTCCTTTTTCGCTTGCGTGTAACTGTTAGCATGCCACTCGTAATCTGGATTTAATTCTGTGTTTAATGGTCTTTTGTCTCAGTCTCTTGGAAAAATAGTTATAGTTAAGGGGGGGGGGGGTACATTGGCTTTGCTAGTGGGCACGTTGGTTACTTCCTGCTTCTGAAACTATGGAGACAGAGCAATACAAGTGTAAATTATTATAGAGCATACAGCATTATTACAAATGTTCTATAACTGTCCCCTGAACAGATCGGTGAGGTGCTGCCCCTGAGGATTATCACATACACTACGGTCTCTGTCTCGCTAGTGGCCTTGCTGCTGACATTCATTCTGTTGGTTCTCATCAGAACACTGCGTTCTAACCTTCACAACATCCACAAAAACCTGGTGGCTGCACTTTTCATTTCTGAACTGGTCTTTCTCATTGGAATCAATCAAACAGAAAACCAGGTAAGTGGGAGAGTGAACAGCTTTACTGTGTGAGATTTCACATTATTGCTCACTTATGAATATTAGTTATTGTCAAATAACAAGGCATGGATGCTCCTATAGGAACACAGCCATTGTCTAGTTTATAAAATGGCCACCTCTGAAGAAGAGTCTACTTCCTGACACACTAAAACAGCATAGATCTGGTTTTCAGTAATGAAGTGCCAATGTCTGTGTAGCTTTCAGATTGTAAAAATCAGCATCAGTCATTGTATTGTCACGGTGACGTTAAAGGGACAGTAAAGTCAAAATTAAACTTTAGTGATTTAGACAGAGCATGCAATATTAAACATTTTCCCAATTTATTTATGCTATTTACTTTGCTTTGTTATCTTGTTGAAAGTCATACCTTGTTAGGCTCAGGAGCAGCAATGCTTTACTGGGAGCTAGCTGCTAATTGGTGGCTACACATATATGCCTCTTGTCATTGGATCACTCAATGTGTTCAGCTAGCTCCCAGTAGTGCTCTGTTGCTCCTCCATCAAAGGATACCAAGAGAATGAAGGAAATGTGATCATAGTAATAAATTGGAAAGTTGTTTAAAATTGTATGCTCTTTTTGAATCATGAAAGAAACATTTTGGGTTTCATGTTCCTTTAAAGACGCATATTGCTTTATCTTTTATTTTATACACAATGCAGACTATTATAATATTACAGTTAAAGGGACACTGAACCCAATTTTTTCCCATGATTCAGATAGAGCATGAAATTTCAAGCAACTTTCTAATTTACTCCTATTAGCATTTTTTCTTTGTTCTCTTGCTATTTTTATTTACAAAGCAGGAATGTGATGCATAGGAGCCGGCCCAATTTTGGTTGAGAACCTGGGTTATGCTTGCTTATTGGTGGATAGATGTAAGCCTCCAATAAGCAAGTGCTATCCATGGTGCTGAACCTAAAATGGGCTGACTGCTAAGATTTACATTCCTGTTTTTAAAATAAAGATAGCAAGAGAACGAAGAAAAATTAATAATAGGAGTAAATTAGAAAGTTGCATAAAATGTCATGCTCTATATGAATCATAAAAGAAAAGATTTGGGTTCAGTGTCCCTTTAAACTTTAAAAACATTGCTGCTCTAATCCTATTTATCTTAGTTCCATTTAAAGGGACTTGTCTATAAACCAGAAAGATATACTGGAGTCAGTGCATTAGACATTACCTAAAGAGTGGAGGATACATGGAATAACCTATCCACAGAAGTTGCAGTGATTAATACAACAAAGTTCTTTGGATTCAGATATTTTGAAAAAATAAATGACTCTATCTTACCACTGTGAGGTCTGATCTTGGAAGTTGCATATACATATTGGAGTTTTTCTTTGTATATCATACCGTCATCTTGTACTATGAGGAGTTACTGTAACACAGGTTTCAAGCACGTGATGAATGCTGGCCATTTAAGAAAGTTATTCCTTGTCTAGGAGGTGGAATAATCAGGTCTTCTTGGCAGCTTCCTACCTGATTAATCACTTGTGTTCCTGCACTTGAGCGTCTGCCTGACACGTCATGCGCTGATAAACCCGAGAGAGAGCAAGAATGCTTGAGCACCAATAATTCATGTGCAGTTGGCTACCAACCTGACTTCTCTGACATTCTAGCAAACAATACTTTTTCAGGGAGAGGCTATAATCCCACATGAATGCAAAATGATTAATTACACAATTACTTCATTTTTTTCTCTTATTTTTTTTTTACATCAGACCTACTATAGAACTAAAAAAATCAAAGGTTTCTGAACCAGACTGAGAATTAAATCAATCTCCTAAAACCTTAAGAAAACATAAATATATGCTGTTTAATGCTCTGTCATTGGTGCTTGTTTGTCATCTGACACTATATACTTAGATAACCATACACATTCATTTTTGTAGGTTTGATGTTATGTTTATGTGTGTGGGGGTGAAAATGTTGTAGAAAGATAATGTTGGGCTAAAATTTAATTTTGTTTTTCTCAAAGTCATATCTCAATTTCTAGTGTAAAACTTACACAGCCAGTACCCCCTATGTACACTAGATGCTTCCTGGCTTTCAACCCACTTGTTGATGTCTTCACAAACGTGTTCACTCCTTATAACCAGCCCACAAACAAAAAGGAGAGCATATTTAGTTCCCAGAACAGTTTCTGAAAAGCTGTATGTATAGTGACGTGTACAGACCACAGAATGTATAAATATAAGGAGTTTACTGAAATGTTTTAGTACGTGTCCAGCAAATAAGACAGATGACCACCCTAGGTAGTTGCCTACATTGCATCATTAAAAATTCAGCTTAGCCCATTTCCTAATTTTATAATTTTGTGTCCTATTGTAGTTTGTATGCACAGTTATAGCCATTCTCCTCCACTACTTCTACATGAGCACATTTGCCTGGATGTTTGTGGAAGGTCTTCACATATATCGAATGCTTACTGAAGTGCGGAACATCAACTCTGGTCACATGAGGTTCTACTACGTTGTTGGCTATGGAATACCAGCCATAATTACAGGTAATCTTCACATCCGCATACCTACATCACACTGGCCTTCATGATAGTGGAAAGACATCTTGGAGTTAAGCTACTTAAAACCCACTTCACACAGTATTAGAAATGGGGCATATATTGATCATGTAGTCAATGTCCAAGCACCTGTTATATTAAAGAAAATAGTCAGGGGGAACTACCATACTACACTCTAATTCTTTCATATCCATTAGTGTATTAACAAAAAATATTCACTATAATGTAATGAAATTAATAAGATAATATTACAATATCAATCAAAAAAGTAATAAATAGAAACAAATATAAAAACAATATTGTGTCCGAAATAAGAAAGAATAAAAAAATAACACGCATGACTAATACATTAATATACCAAGTTTAAACTAATAAGAAGAAAGTGGTTATTTAAAAAAAAAAAAAAACTCCCAATTATATCCCACAAACGTGTTTTACAGGAAAATAGGGACCCAATACTCAACACTTCTTAAAAACAAAGCAAAAGTATGGAAACTCCCATTTAGAACAGACACGTGCACAAATCAAATTCATTTAATTAATTTATTATAAATAATATGTACTCTGAAAAAATTAAAAAAAAATCTAAATAATGTTATAATACAAAACTCCAAGAAGGAATAAACACATACTGTATGTAT
>NC_069504.1:127438965-127541465 GCF_027579735.1 Bombina bombina | reverse complement strand
TATTGAAGGAGTTAAAGACATAATTAAAACATTTTTGTTATATATGAAAAGCATTAACAAAGCTGAGCATTCATTTTATGATAGAATGTCCCTTTAATTGTAATAGTAATAATACCAATAAGAGTGTTATTCAGTATTTTCTTGCTTTGTTTAATGTATAGAGTGTAGACGTGCTATAAATATATTATGTCCCAAAATAAATAACAGGATATTTATATATACATGGTAAAATTTAGAACCCTGTATTTATTTCTGTATATATATATATGTGTGTGTGTGTGTATATATATATATATATATATATATATATATATATATATATATATATATATATATATATATATATATATAAAAGCTTTAGTGAATTAATATTATGTTTAGAATAAATACACTGAAGCTTATATTTCATTTTATGTATTAGTGTGTGTGTGTGTGTGTATATATATATATATATATATATATATATATAATGTATGATTATTCTTTATAATAAAACAATAATAGTTAATTAAATGAATAATGTGCTAAAAAGTGTAAAATGTTATTTAGTTATGTTCTCATACAATTAACCCCTTGGTGTAAAGACTTGCACAAACATGGGAAGAGAGTAGTAGCTTTGGAGCTCTGTGAATACAAATAAACGGTGCAGTATTTGACAGTACTGCTGTTCACTCAGGGTTTGTGGGGGTTTATTTGTTTCCATCGCAGTAAATATCTTTATTGACGTCGAACCGTTTTCTTGTTTCTAGCTCCCTGCTGAGAACGGCATTTCTACTGCTACTTCTAATTAGTGCCACATGGCTGCTGGGTCTTATGGCAGTAAACAGTGATGTGATGACATTTCATTATCTCTTTGCCATCTTCAGTTGTTTGCAGGTAAATAAAACTCACTGACTACAGACTTTTCATATCTCTACTTATTGTTGTCCATCAATCATATGCTAAATTCACTTGATTCATTAAAAATATGGTTGAAAAAGTTAATTTTTTTAAACAAATGTTTTATTGTATTGATGAAATAATGACTGTATTTTACCATCACTAATGTTACTTAAAACTTAAGCAGCATCACGTGTGCTTGCCCTCTTGATAAAAAAATATTTGCTGCTTTTTCTTTGAGTAAAGAGGATCAAATCATTAAGGTTCCTAGGTGTCCTGTATTTTACTGGACAGTCTGGTATTTCACCTTCCTTGTCAGATAAATACATTTATAAAATGTGGACGTTTGACTGGCTGGCTCTGTTATATAATTGACAGGGGCTTCAGATCATGGGTCTAATTTGAGATATGATGCAGATATATAACCGTTATTGGCTGCATGCAATGTTGTCTGATCAATCGTCCAATGTGTGAATATGGCTGAGAGATACTGTAGACCATGGTCTTATATGTGATCTGATCCCCAAAAACACCCTCTGATCATCCATATTTTTTAGAATAATGGCTGGGAAACCTACAAATTAGACAAAAATTGTGCAACGCTAAAAAAATTAATTAAGGTTTGTTTTCATTAGTTAAATAAATAATTTAATTTCGGCAAATTAGTTTAAGTTTAAAAAAAATATATATTTTCTGTAAATTAGTTATGTTAAGTTAAATCGTTTTTTCGGATCCATTCATTTTTTCGGATCCATTCTTTATTCATATCCATTATTCTACTCTGAAGTTTAGAATAGAATAATGCATATGAATAAAGAATGGATCCGAAAAAACGAAAGGATCCAAAAAAACGATTAAACTAAACATAACTAATATGCCGGTGATTGCCGAAACAAAATGATCTAAAACCACCGCCACACATCGCCAACACTAAATAAAACTATTAACCCATAAACCGCCGTTCCCCCACATAGTCGACACTAACTAAACCTAATAACCCCTGAACCGCCACCCCCCCACATCGCCGACACTACCTAAACCTATTAATCCCTAAACCGCAGTTCCCCAACATCGCCGACACTAACTGAAACACTAACTAAACCTATTAACCCCTAAACCGCCATTCCCAAACATCGGCAACACTAACTAAACCTATTAACCCCTAAACAGCCTTCCCCAAACATCGCCAACACTAACTAAAACACTACATAAACCTATTAACCCCTAAACCGCCGGCCCCCACATCGCAACAACCTAAATTAAACTATATTAACCCCTAAACCTAACACCCCCTAACTTAAACATAATTAAAATAGACCTAAATTAAAGTTACAATTATTACCTATTTAAAAACAAATACAAACTTACCTGTGAAATAAAAATAAAACCTAAGCTAGCTACAATATAACTATTTACTAACTACCTAGTTAAAATAAATACAAACTTACCTGTAAAATAAAAATAAAACCTAAGCTTACACTAATAAAACCTAACATTACTAAAAATAATTAGTAATTAATAATTAGTGGAACAGCCAATAGAATGCAAGCTCAATCCTATTGGCTGATTGGATCAGCCAATAGGATTTTTTCTACCTTAATTCCGATTGGCTGATAGAATTCTATCAGCCAATCGGAATTGAAGGGACGCCATCTTGGACGCCATCTTGGAAAGGTAAATCATTTAGTCGTCGGATCAAGACAGAAGAGGATGCTCCGCGTCGGATGTCTTGAAGGTGGACCCGCTCTGCTCCGGATGGATGAAGATAGAAGATGCCGCCTGGATGAAGACTTCTGCCCGTCTGGAGGACCTCTTCTTCCCGCCTTAGATGAAGACTTCTGCCCTTCTGGAGGACCACTTCTGCCCGGTTGGGTGAAGACGTCTCAAGGTAGGGTGATCTTCAAGGGTTTAGTGTTAGGTTTTATTAAGGGGGGATTGGATGAGTTTTAGAGTAGGGTTGGGTGTGTGGTTGGTGGGTTGTAAATGTTGAGGGGTATTGTATTTTTTTTTTTTACAGGTAAAAGAGCTGATTACGTTGGGGCAATGCCCCACAAAAAGCCCTTTTAAGGTCTATTTATAATTTAGTGTAGGGTAGGGATTTTTATTATTTTGGGGGGCTTTTATATTTTATGAGGGGGATTAGATTAGGTGTAATTAGTTTTAAAAAATTGTAATTATTTTATTATTTTCTGTAATTTAGTGTTTCTTTTTTTTCGTAATTTAGATAATTGTATTTAATTGTAGTTAGTGTAGGGAATTAATTTAATTATAGTGTAGTGTTAGGTGTAATTGTAACTTAGGTTAGGTTTTATTTTACAGGTAAATTTGTCTTTATTTTAACTAGGTAGTTATTAAATAGTTAATAACTATTTAGTAACTATTCTACCTAGTTAAAATAAATACAAAGTTGCCTGTAAAATAAAAATAAACCCTAAACTAGCTTCAATGTAACTATTAGTTATATTGTAGCTAGCTTAGGGTTTATTTTATAGGTAAGTATTTAGTTTTAAATAGGAATAATTGATTTAATTGTAGTAATTTTATTTTGATTTATTTAAATTATATTTAAGTTAGGGGGGTGTTAGGGTTAGGGTTAGACTTAGGTTTAGGGGTTAAGAACTTTAATATAGTGGCGGCGACATTGGGGGCGGCAGACTAGGGGTTAATAAATAAAATGTAGGTGTCGGAGATGTTGGGGGCAGCAGATTAGGGGTTCATAAGTATAATGTAGGTGGCGGCGGTGTCCGGAGTGGCAGATTAGGGGTTAATAATATAATGTAGGTGTCGGCTATGTCGGGGACAGCAGATTAGGGGTTAATAATATAATGTAGGTGTCGGCGATGTCGGAGGCGGCAGATTAGGGGTTAATAAGTGTAATTTTAAGGGTGTTTAGACTCAGGGTTTATGTTAGGGTGTTAGGTGTAGACACAAAATGTATTTCCCCATAGGAATCAATGGGGCTGCGTTAGGAGCTGAACGCTGCTTTTTTGCAGGTGTTAGGTTTTTTTTCAGCCGAATCTGCCCCATTGATTCCTATGGGGAAATCGTGCACGAGCATGTTTTACCAGCTCACCGCTACCGTAAGCAGCGCTGGTATTGAGGTGAGATGTGGAGCAAAATTTTGCTCTCCGCTCACTTTTCTGCGGCTAACGCCGGGTTTGTAAAAACCCGTAATACCAGCGTTGTTTGTAGGTGAGTGGTGAGCATAAAATGCTCGTTAGCCCCGCACACCATTACCGACAAAAACTCGTCTAGCCGCCAGAATCTTTATTTTGTGATTCAGGCAGAGTATACAATTTTTAAAAGTTTCCAATTTACTTCTATTGTCAAATTTGCTTCTTTCTCATGATATTCTTTTTTGAAAATATACCTAGGTAGGGGTATGGAGCACTACATGGCAGGAAAACAGTTATGCCATCTAGTGCTCTTGCAAATGGATAACATTCTTGCAAAACTGCTGCCATATAGTGCGCCAGAAATGCGCTGGCTCCTAAGCATATGTCTCTGCTTTTCTACAAAAGATACCAAAGGAACAAAGAAATTGTGATAATAGAAATAAATTAGTATTTAAATTAAATTGCATGCTCTATCTGAATCATGAAAGAAAACTGTGCCTTTCATGTCCCTAAGCCAGAGCAAGTAGTGGTTTTTCTATATTATAACAACTAAGTAACAAATATGTGTTGAATAAATATTTCTACATATTTGGCCCTTGCATAACCCTAGTTGTTTTATTTTCCCCTTCAAAGATGAGTTGATCAGTTTGAGACACGTTACGTCCCAAATAAATAAGGCATAAAAAATGTACGGAATCCATGTTTTCTTTGTACTTATTTGCCTGAGCTATTGCCTGTTATTATTTCGTTTTTTTAAGCAAATCTTGAGAAATGTGAATTATTCTGTGAACCTGCAAATTATGGACTAGATTACGAGTGGAGCACTAGTTTCTCAAGTACGCTAACCCGACATGAAATATTTCACATTCCAATGTTCTTCACATAGCAGAATATGTTCTATTTATTCTTAAATACATATTTCTATATATACATCTGTTTTTTTGTAAAACATATCTATATGTTTATGTGTGTATATATATATATATATATATATATATATATTTAAAAATACTTAGAACATATTCCCCTATGTGAAGAATATTTTAATGTGAAATATTTACAATAAATACACAGTATAACACTTTATTAAAGGGCCACTAAACCCAAAATCTTTCTTTCATGATTCAGATAGAGAATACAAATTTAAACAACATTAATAATTTACTTCTATTATTTATTTTGCTTCATTTTTTAGATATCCTTAGTTGAAGAAAAAGCAATGCACATGGTGAGCCAATCACACGAGGCTTCTATGTGCAGCAACCAATCAGCAGCTACTGAGCATATCTAGATATGCTTGTCAGCAAAGAATATCAAGATAATAAATAAAACAAATTAGATCATATACGTAAATTAGAAAGGTGTTTAAAATTGCATTTTCTTTCTAAATCATGAAAGAAAAAATGTGTGTTTCATGGCCCTTTATATATAAATATTGCATAAATATGATTTTACATGTTTTCAGCTACTTGACTGTAAAGAGCTCAAACGCTTTTGTATATACGTCTATATATGTATACATATGTATTTATATTTGTATATGTCTGTAAATACATATATACACATATAAATACATATGCACATACATATAGTTATTTAGACATGTATATGTATGTATCTCTATGTTAAAGCCCTTTGCAGGCCTTTTTTTTTCTAATACCTGAAAACTCATATCTTTGAGCCCTTACATCGACCATGTTAACTTCTTATCCCCATAGACTTCAATGAAGTGTGCTTTTTTTAAATAAAAACATTTAATCCGAGATCGTGTTAGACAAACTGTGCTAAAAGAAAAAGAAGAAATTGTTCTTTTTATTTTTAAAATTGGAACATTGGAATGTTAAATATTTACACTAAAAACACAGTAAAACATATTAAAAATAGATTTTTCATGTTTAAATGTATTTGAGTGGAAAGGGCTCCAAAGTGTATATATGTATAAACATGTAGATATCGAGAGAGTGAGAGAGAGAATGAGAGAGAGAGAGAATGAGAATGAATCTCATTGTGTAGTTCATTAACAAATCTAGACAGACCAGAAGGCTTGTTCTTCCCACAGAAAACCTCTAGAATACAATGTTTCCAATGCAGCAAAGGATTCTGGGTCAGATATGCAAATTAGGTTCACAATGATGCACCTTTTTACTTCTTGTCTGCTTTTCAGCAGATTTCCTTATCGCTAAAGCATCGCTGTTCACACAGCTTATAAGCTTAGCTAGGGTAGTGCAGTGATTCATAACCATCCCACGACAGACTGTATCGTAGTTATTGTTGTATTTTGCGCGAAATCAACTTCACCCAGCAGTGTTTCAAACCTTCTTCCAGCTGATGAATAGCAATAACTATGATAGTCTGTCCTGGGATGGTTATGAATCACTGCACTAACCCTAGCTAAGCTTATAAGCTGTGTGAACAGCGATGCTTTGGCGTTAAGGGAATCTGCTGAAAAGCAGACTTGAAGTAAAAAGGTGCGTCGTAAAACCTAATTTGCATATATTACCCAGAATCCTTTGCTTCATTGGAAACAATGTATTCTAAAGGTTTTATGTGGGAAAAACAAGCCTTCTGGCCTGTCTAGATTTGTTACTGAACTACACAATGAGATATTTTCTCTATATTTTTTGCGTAGTGGAGGATTTTAAACTCACCTTTTACCTCCCCCTAATTTTAAATGTTGGTGTGTGTGTGTGTGTGTGTGTGTGTGTATATATATATATATATATATATATACATACATATACATACATACACATACATACAGTATCTCTCTCTCTCTCTCTCTCTCTCTCTCTCTCTCTCTCTCTCTCTCTCTCTCTATCTCTCTCTCTCCATATATTCGTATACATATTTACACATATAAACACAAAAATACATACCTGTATGTATACACATATAGACACGCATATTTAGATACACATATAGACACGCATATTTAGATACACATATAGACACGCATATTTAGATACACATATAGACACGCATATTTAGACATATATATGTGTGTATGTATATATATATATATATATATATATATATATATATATATATATATATAAAATAATGAGGAGTGCACTCGCCAGGACTTTTCACAAGTTTAATTCCAAAATGTGAAAGTTTTCGGGGGGTTAGCCCCTTCTTCAGACATACAAAGATGTATGTCTGAAGAAGGGGCTAACCCCCCGAAAACGTTCACATTTTGGAATTAAACTTGTGAAAAGTCCTGGCGAGTGCACTCCTCATTATTTTCTATTTTCTTATCTATTGCACCCTGGGCATTGGAACCGGATTTCTGGAGTGCTTGTCTATCCTGAACTTTTATTTATATATATATATAAATATATATATATATATATATATATATATATATACAGGTAGCCCTCAGTTTACGCCGGGGTTAGGTTCCAGAAGGAATGGTTGTAAATCGAAACCGTTGTAAATTGAAACCCAGTTTATAATGTAAGTCAATGGGAAGTGAGGGAGTTAGGTTCCAGGCCCCTCTCAAAATTGTCATAAATAACACCTAATACATTATTTTTAAAGCTTTGAAATGAAGACTTTAAATGCTAAATAGCATTATAAACCTAATAAAATAATCACACAACACAGAATATATCATTAAACTAAGTTAAATGAACAAAAACATTTGCTAAACAGCATTATAAACCTAATAAAATAATCACACAACACAGACTTCACTTGCATTTTTCTGCAAACCGTTCTTTCTATGCATTCCAATCTGGACTGATTTATAGACAGGAAGATCTTGTTCCTTTAAAATCTGCTTGATAGCTCAGGTCTGGTTAAACTGATTAATTTCAGTTTGCTTGGCTTTGCTGCAACACAAGCGGACAGCTCCACCTATTGGCTATTTTAATAAATGCACTGCTTCTCAATGCTTTTCAATAGCAGTCACATGACTGGAAAAAAAGGTTGTTATTCTGAAACGGTGTAAATTGAACCATTGTAAAACGAGGGCCACCTGTATATATATAAAAGCACAACCGTTTACTTTTAACTTGTCATATGTGCGTAAGTTAGCGTGGTCGTGATATCGCTTATCGCGGCCGCCACTAACTTTAGAGCGCCACTTGTAATCTAGCCCTCAATGGTTACAAAGCTTAGAATGCACTTATCAATCTGCTTGTTACAAAAATCTATTTTGGGTGAATAATTTGCCAGGAAGTAGTTATAGCTAATGTTACTCAAGTGATGGATTTTGAGGGTAATTTCTTTATTGGTTGCCTAAGAGCTGATGACATAACACAATTATATGACACTACATCTCAGTATTCTAGGAGTTTATTTTAATGCAGTAATTAGAACATTATCCTGGCACATCCCTTAAGCATTTTCTTACTGTGTTTTCATAAAAGAAAACATGTTAACCCATTCACCTCTCTTTCGTGCAGGGTCTCTTGATTTTCTTTTTCCACTGCATTTTTAACAAGGAAGTCCGTAAACACTTAAAAAATACTTTAACTGGAAAGAAACCTCTACCAGATGATTCAAATACAACAAGAGCTACTTTGTTAACAGTAAGTGCAACTCACTGTTTTTTTTTTTTCTCTTGGTTTTGAATTTGTTCATGTCTCTTTACTGCCCCCTGTTGATGTATCGCAGTGTAGCACTTGGATATCAGTAAAAAAATAAATGTTACATTTTGTCTATTAACAACCCACAAGAATAGTCTTGTATTTCACATTCAAATATAAAAGATAAAGCAGTGCTTGAGTAAATAGGTTTTACTCAAAATTAAAACATGAAAATGGTGTTTTCAACCTACTGGAGATAAGGCAAAGAAACACTCAGACTCGTTTCAGCATATGCCTTTTTAATTCAGTTACCCTAAATAAACAGCCCTGATCCCCTATTCTGTCAATGCAGCAATATCTTAAAGTGGCAATAATTTCTGACAATATATATTTTCCTATCAGCAACAATTATTATTATTTTTATTATTAAAAAATGTCAATCTTTTATGTATGATACTTTAGCCTGTTAAATACATAAATAAATTCTTGCAAAGAGAAAATTGTTCAGCTATAATACATTGACAAACTACTTAATAATCATAATTGAGAAGATATTGTTTCTTTAATTACTTCCACTATGTCTTAGTAGACAGACATACTTTTATTACTGAAGAAGTAATTGTAGTGCGTAAAGTCCATTTGGTGCACAGAGAGGTTCTCAGAACCACTTTAAGAGTCATTTATGTTGGTAGCAGCTGAATCATGAAGCACTTCCTAGGTACAATAAGCCATTTGTATGAGGACAGCTAAAGCGCAAGAGGAGGATATTGAGGCTTTTTTCCCACCAGCTTACTCATAAGGTCTTTAATATTTAATGACAATTCATGTGACTTCAGCAGTTAAAGGATTCCCATGAACTCTCATAATGTTTTCTTACGGTCCCCGCAGTTATGTATTTGTGCATCACTCACGGCAGCCTAGCAACAGAGTGACCAATAGTTATCATTACTCTCGTTTTTCCCCCAGCGAACACTTAATTGCAACAACACATATCTGGATGAATCCAACATGTACAGAACAGCCATTGGAGAATCAACGGCCTCACTGGAAAGCACCCTCAGGTCAGCCAAGAGCCACAATAGCTACCTTGCTTATATTCTCAGGTAATCTGGTGGTGGGTGCATGGCGCTTTGGCTTTGCATGTTGGTTATAAAACATAGAGAATCTAAATAGCTGTGTTGTAGTTACCTGATTTATATAAATTATCTTCTGTAGTATATTTTATGGTGTCTATCTGCGATGGCTACCTACTGCTTGGTCACTCATTTATCTATCTCTAACTGTTCACGGCAGGAGATATAATATCAACAAGGGGTATGTCCCTGAATTGCTAAACAATGCAATTTTTTTCTAGCACAATGAACAGTTAAATACTTTACTGTATTTATTTTATATTCAGATCTTTTAAGACAGAATGCTTGATTGTAAGTATATATAAAAAGTGATATGCTGTGCCTAACATTTGCTCTGAATTTCTCTTTTTTGCTTCTCTGCTATTATCCTGAACGCATTAATACTTTTGTACTGTTCATATCTGTTTATTAAAGGGACAGTGTACTGTAAAGTTGGTCTCCCCTTAATGTGTCTCCAATGACTTATACTGGCAGCAGAGTTTAAAATGTATAAAATAAATGCTGCTTTTGGTTTATTTTTGTGTATAAAATAGCATGTATTGTGCTTTCACACTACAACCCATTAAAATGTTGTGAGCTTGAAGGGAAATGATATCTCCTTATTTTATCACTTTCTATACATACAAATGATTCCTTATCTTATCTCGGTCTATATTCCAAGGCCCAAAACTTAGATATATCAATTGTAAATTAAAATGTTATTACTTATCTCTCCTAACTTCCATTGGTAGTGTAATATTCTGCTGGCTATGTTTACATATCTTTTCTATAGCTAATACATTAAGAGACAGTCTACTCCAGAATTTTTATTGTTTAAAAAAATAGATAATTCCTTTATTACCTATTCCCCAGTTTTGCATAACCAACACGGTTATATTAATATACTTTTTACCTCTGTAATTACCTTGTATCTAAGCCTCTGCAGACTGCCCCCTTATTTCAGTTCGTTTGTCAGACTTGCATTTTAGCCAATATGTGTTGACTCATAAATATCTCCATGGGAGTAAGACAGTGTTATCTATATGACACACATGAACTAGCACTGTCTATCTGTAAAAAAATGTAAAAATGCACAGAGATTAGAGGCGGCCATCAAGGGCTTAGAAATTAGCATATGAGCCTACCTAGGTTTAGCTTTCAACAAAGAATACCAAGAGAACAAAGAAAATTTGATGATAAAAGTAAATGGGAAAGTTGTTTAAAATTGCTTGCCCTGTTTGAATCATGAATTTTTAATTTTGACTAGACTGTCCCTTAAAGTATTGAAATCATCTTTATAGATAGGGATGCCACAGGCAAAAGCAGCTGTTCCAAATGCCAAAATAAAGGGAAACTAGCTGTTTGTAAACAATTTATAACACTCCAGAAGCCAAAAAAGCATAATTGGGAACTAATTAAAGGGTAGAACATGTTTCTGTAAACTTTCCCTTTAATATATGTGCTATGTTACCCAGAGCCTGCACTTGATATAAGAGGGAGGGTTAGTAATTAGCACTATTTAATTTCTTTATCCAGAGATGAAGCTGCACGGAAACTTAGCACGTCATCAGGACAAGCCCGCGCTGGTATCACAGAGGCTGATTCTTCACTTTTCCGAAGAAATCGAAAGAGATCCAGCGGTGAGTAACTGTGCACATTACAGAAAACAATGAATTAATCTTGTGTTCCTTCATCTAGATCACTTACAAAGGAAAGTATAAATGTCACTTCTGTAATATGAAAAGTATGTTGTTTTATTTAACCTTAAAGAAAACGTTTGGAAATCTGCAATTCCTCTGTGCTATGAAAATTAATTAAAGGGGCATAAACCCTTTTTTTTTTCTTTCAGGATTTAGATAGAACATACAATTTTAAACAACTCTCCAATTTAATTCTGTTATCAAATTTGCTTCATTCCCTTGATATCCTTTGCTGAAGAAGCAACAATGCACTACTGAGTAGCTGAACACATCTAGTCAGCCAATCACCAATCTAGGCACTAATCACCAGCTAGCTCCCACTAGTGTATGATATGTATTCTATCTAAATCATGCAGGTTTAAGTTTAACATTCCTATTCCTTTACTAGTGGTGGATTTTCTGAATATGTCAAACCGGATAAAACTAACGTTTTGGTGTGTGAATTTTTTTTTTTTTTTTTAAATAAAAATCTTTTTTTTGTGTGTGTGTGTTTTTTGTCTCAGGTCATGATTCTGACTCTGACAGTGAGCTCTCACTTGATGAGCATAGTAGCTCATACGCTTCCTCACACTCCTCCGACAGTGAAGATGAAGATGGCATTGATGAAGATAAACAGTGGAAACCAACCAGTCCAAAAAATAATGAGAGAGGTCCTGTGCACAGTACTCCTAAAGGTAATACCTGACATTTAGTAGCATATCTCCAATGATAGCTAACCCTGGCACCCTGATGTTTGATGCTCAACTAGACTGCAAAGTGCCTAAGCATCATGGGAAATGTAGTTTCAAAACAACTGTGGTTCCAAGCTTAGCTCTCACTGGCCTATACTGTTGAAATAATATTTTGTACATTTTCTACACTTTACTAAATTTGTATGTTTTAAAGTTAACACAGTTGATATTTTAACAGTTAATAAGGTAGCGAAAACAGTTTTTTTTTTTTAAAGAGGCAGTAAACCTACAAAATACTATTATATAATTCTGCACATAGTGCAGAATTATATAACCTTAGCTTAGCGCTAACTTTATACAACAAAGTATTGCAGAGCTATTTTATTAAGAAGTTCAATTTTGCAGAGCGCTGCTCCTGGCACTACTGAGTGGGTCTGTTTTTTCCTAAGCGCATCGCAGGCACGCTGTCTAGTCACTGTGCACCCGATCGCGCCATTAAATTCAATGTAGCTCGCTCCCACTACATGACCAGAACGGGAGCAAGCTACATTGAGATTAATGGTGCGATTGGGCGTGCCGTGACTAGACAGCGTGCCCGTGATGCGCTTAGGAAAAAACACCCACTCAGTAGAGTCAGGAGCGGTGTTTTGCAAAATTGAACTTCTTAATAAAATAGCTCTGCAATACTCTGTAATATAAAGTTGGCACTATGCTAATGTTATATAATTCTTCACTATGTGCAGAATTATATAACATTATTTTGTAGGTTTACTGCCCCTTTAAAAAATAAACAAACTTAAAAACTTATTTCACTGTTTAAATGTAAAATACCTGTACTTTTTAAGTAGAACTATAGAAATATGTATTCTGTGCACTGATTGCCAGGGATTATATTTATTGAAATAATTTTCCATGACAATCATTATGTGTAAAATCAATATAAATATGTATACATTAAAGAGATACTAAACCCAAATTTTTCCTTTCATGGTTCAGATAGAGCATGCAATTTTAAGCAACTTGCTAATTTACTCCTATGGTCAATTTTTCCTCGTTCTCTTGCTATCTTTATTTGAAAAGCAAGAATGAAAGCTTAGGAGCCAGACCATTTTTGGTTCAGCACCTGGGTTGCGCTTGCTGATTGGTGCTGAAACAAAAATGGGTTGGCTCCTTAGCTTAGATTCCTCCTTTTTCAAATAAAGATACCAAGAGAACGAATAATAGAAGTAAATTAGAAAGTTGCTTAAAATTGCATGTTCTGTCTGAATCATGAAAAAGAACATTTGGGTTTAGTATCCTTTTAGTGAAACTTATTGCTCAGATTTTTTAAAATTTTTTTAATATTCATATCAGTTATACGATTTTCTTATGCTTCCAGTGGATTCCATATCGAACCATGTTAAGCCATACTGGCCAGATGGTTGCATGGCAACCAGCGACAGTGAAGACCAAAGCAGCAAGAGCAAACTAAAAGTAGAGACCAAAGTGAACGTGGAGCTTCACAATGAAAATAAGGTTAATCAGTGTGGGGACGGGCCTCAGGACAAAGAGAACGAGGCCCAGAACAAGGACAATAACTATACCAACCACCAAAATAACCATCAACCGGAGCTCCGAAAAGGTGAGGAAAGCTACTGCGCTATCTGTCTTCAAGCTGCGATATAGTAACTTGTATTGATATTATATATATTTTATTAATCCTTTTTTGTCAGTAAACCGTTTGCACTGGGAACAGCGTAAGGTTGTACGTTTTTAATAGTTTTTTTCTTTTTCGTGTGTGGTGGGTTCTTACCTCTAGTGAACATGACCCTTATATTTTAATAGGTCCAAACAAAAGGTATATTTGAAATAAGTCACATTAGCTTTTTTTTTAAAAGAATAAACGATTTAACATCTTGTTTGCTGCACTTGTTTTTCAGTAGCCAAACTTCACCCATCACCTGCCTTATAAGTAGAAGCCAATCTTGACTTCAGTCTGTTAATAACAGAGCTAGACATTGCCATTGTGTTAGTATTAAGTGCATTGTTTTGCAGTTGTTATCTGATAAAGCCAATTAGGAAAATATATGTAGTGGGGTTAGCCTTGAGAAGTCAGCAGCATGCATTTCCAGCTCTTAAAATGAGAAAATTTACAATTTTCAGAGACATGAAAAGGTGGTAAAATTATTAATAAAAGTATATTGTAAAGGTGTTTTACTATGCATAGGTCAATATTTTATATTAAAATCTTACTATCCCCTTAAGGGTGGCTCGCTCTTGGATTGCTGGCTCTAGCTTACTATTAATCCCTGCAATGGGGTTCAAAATATAGTAAAAAAAATCTGCTAGGGAGCTGCAATGCTGGACTTAGCTGGTGAGACCATTAGGAGCATCCAAATACCAGCCGTTTCCTACTTGAAAGTTTTAATGTGTGAGACTCCCAAGGGGACTTCACCTATGTGTTTAACCCCCTGCAAAGGGTAAGTTAGAATCAGCAATGCAAAAACTACATATTCTAATTAGAGCATGTTATTTTTAGCGTTCAAACGCCTCTTTAAACAAGGTTAGATCAAAATAATGCTAAGCACCTTTAATAAGTAACCCTTCTATCACAAACTAAACTCATATTAAAATGAAAGTAATAATAGAATCTCACAGGTTTAATTTATCTTATAATTAACACATTTGGTAGTTATGCCAGATATAGAAGCCCTGCAGTAATTAAGAATCTTTTTTATTGTAGACCAGTTCATGCACCATCATGAAATTCCATCCAGGAAGACACACAATGAAATAAACAAGTAGGCTGAGACTTTATATACTTTGCAGTCTCACAATTAAATTTGTTTTTCATGCTTGTACCAAGAATATAGAATTAGAGAGTGTGGTTTGAGTTATGATGACTTTTATTTTTACACTATAGCAATATAAATCATTAAGGTGTCGTTAATGTGAAATAAATGTTGTCATCCATCCAGAAGTTAAAGACATATTAATTAAAAAACAGTATAAATATAGGCTTAGACAACAGTATTCAAAAAGTTAATAACTAACATATTGACTAAGCTACATCACTTGAAAGAATGGCAGCTAAACATTATGTATTCGTAATAAATACATCACTAAAAGCAGTGAAACCAGTTAACATCATTGTTTCATGTACAAATTTACTTTTGTAGATTCAACTTCTTAAATTGATTTCTATCTCAACAACAAAGATTCAGGTTCCAAATATTAAAACTAAATATGTTGCTTTTCACAGGTATTTTGAAAAACAAAGTTACGTACCCTCCACCTCTGACAGATAAAAACATGAAAAATCGTCTTCGAGAGAAGTTGTCAGACTATAATCAAAGTACAATCTCATCAAGAACATCGTCTTTAGGCTCCAATGATGGTGTTCGGCCTATTACAGACTCTAACATAGCTGTTAAAAATGTGCACATAGAGCAGCCTCGTGAACAAATGAATGGCATAGCAATGAATATTAAAATGGGTCCTATAAATACAGAGGCATCAGATTCAGAGTAAGTATGGTAAAATACCTATGTGCATGGATGCTTGGGTTAATTGGAGTTAAGAGCTTTTAGATATTGCTCAGTCATCATGCATGGCATAATTGCTTTTCCCCACACTTTGTGCACCTTTAGAGACCAGGCTTTTGTTTGACTTCTATGAAAGGTAAATAGTGTAGCTTTACATTTAACATGATGTTTTTGGAAAACACTCATAAACACTATAATACGAATATCTGTATGAACAATTTACAACCTACCTTTAGTTTTCATAATGGAGAATAAACCATTGAGCTAGGATTTCAACAAGATGCCCCTAGCCTAGCCTAACCAGATACTTTTTGTAATACCTTTTAGTGAACACTGAGGGAAGTAACACCTGAGATATTGAAAGCTTTTGAAATCTGAGATCTTCATTAATTTATAGAATGTTGGTTGATGGAGGACACCTTGTGACCTCAAATGTATAATCTTGCATTATAAAATACCTATTTACCATTGTGGTTATTGAGAACAGCTAGTTATTACTATGAACTGATATCTTTAAGACGATAATTAATACAATTATTTGTCTATAAAGTTTGGACTTTTCCAGAGTCAAACATATAGTTTAGAGTTTAAGTACATTTGCAGCTGATTAAATACATTTAAAGAAGAGATTTGTCTACCTCACCTATGAAGAGTTTTTATTAGTTTTCTAAAATTCATTTTCACCTACAAGAACCTTTATCTACCAGCAGGCTATATTATAGCTCTACAGTCCATCATTAAATGTGTAAACTTAGTGTGTTTGTGTTGGCTTCTCTTCTGAGTGTTGAGCATGACTTACCAATGCATGAAAACCAACTAACATGCTATGTCTAGTGGATGGCGTCTGTATTTAACCCTAATCTTGCATGGTCCCTTCTTTCATGAACAGTGGCAGTAATGAAACTTCAATTTGAACCATCAGGAAACCATAAAAGCTGCTACTGTTGAACCAGAACATGCGTTAGGAGTGTACCACTTTTTGAAGACTTTGGAATTTATCAAAAGGCAGACCTTGTGGAAAGAGATACATATCATTGCTAATGCAATTGCTTACTATGGCAGACTTGTGACTGCTTAAAGAAATAAGACATTAAAGGGCTGTTTGATAAAAATTGACAATACAAAGCACTCCTTGCTTGAAGCCAGTGCCAAATTGTATAGTCGTACATTGGATTCCATCCATTTTGAAGTAAAGGACCTTTCATAAGTGGATTTATATGGACAAATTGGCACATACCCGGAGCCATACATTTTCAAGAGACTGTTTTGTTGGGCAGGCTATACTAAAGACTTTTATATGCATGTAAATACACTGGATCTATTATATTAAAATCAGCTTTCCATAGGCAACCCTGATACAGGGTCCACCTTGCTGATTAAATTGTTCTGTCACAATGTGACCTTCAAGCCCAATGAACAATGCACACGGGAACAAGACACTAAAGTGCCCTTTATTCATTTCAACACCTTCTAATTTGTCTTAAAAAAAGAATCGGTTTGTATAAACAGATTGTAGATACTTTTTATATATATTTTTTATGAAGACTCTTACAAGGAAATGCTCTTTTTTTGTACATTTTACATTTGTACCAGTTTTGTTTTTTGATAGCTTAAGACCTGCTGATAACAAGTTATTTTTATATTAATAAGATTGCACAATATTACTTGAGTTAGCTGCGCTGCAAAAATTGAATCCCAACAACCCCAATCAGATGTTCATATACTCAAACCAGAAATGTACATATCTGCTGAATTATTCACAAATGCTTCATTGTGAATTGTGCTGCCAACATAAAACACTGTAGTTCTCAAATGTTCTTAAAATCTCATACATTATCCAAAGCATGTTTTTTTTTCTGGATATAGTAATAAAAACCTCTTTATTCTGTAAGAACAACCGTCCATTTTAAACCAATATTTTGGTCATGATTTTTTTAATGATCTCTATTTTCCCGGTAACAAATTGAGTTTTCATGATGTAGTTTAAATTATTAAATAATAATTAAATAAGCAAAGATGCACAATCAAAAACCGGTGTTTCTGCTGCATTAGCTGTGCCTTGACTCTCAATACAAAGGTAGAATGCTTCTGGTCACATGGCTACAATTTGATAGTCATTTATGCATTATGACTGAGAATGTACAATGAAATGCTTAATTTATCTTTCTGTATAAAAAAGCTGATTAATTCAAAACAAATTCATATTTAAATGTATGGTTCGGTTTTATTCATATCAGTGTACTTTTTTATTTTTTTCACTTCATTGTTCTGAAACAAAGAGAATACGGTTGTCAGAATTTGTACGTACCACTGATTTATTACTATTTTATTTACTGCATCTAAGGGTTATTTTGCCAATTTACATAGTCTAGAAAATACAATTTAATTCTTTACATAATTAAAAAAGATATTTCTGGGTAAAATATTTTGCCTCAGGAATAGATTGTACTTGCCTAATACTGAATATTTTGTGTAAAGCAATTTAACTGCATACAGTAGATTGCAAAAGACAGTATGAGATGCCTTTTACCTCTTACTAAGGCAATGTTTAGTGCCTTAATGTGATATGCAACTGACTTTTTTTGTCATTTTAGTAAAGAAAAAAAATTATGGCAGCTTCTGTAGTATAAAACACCCTCCATAAACAAATAAGCTAAACCCACTTTATATTTTGTATAATATAAAAAAATTGCAAACCCCACTATTTCCTTATTTCACCAGATAAATGTTACTGTATTTTTATGCAATAAAAATTGAATGACTGGTAATACGTTACCAAAGAAGCGATTTGTGCAGGTTGTCCCACC
The DNA here is from genome assembly GCF_027579735.1 of Bombina bombina. Classification (NCBI taxonomy): domain Eukaryota; kingdom Metazoa; phylum Chordata; class Amphibia; order Anura; family Bombinatoridae; genus Bombina; species Bombina bombina. The sequence goes on along the minus strand of NC_069504.1, from coordinate 127,523,124 downwards.
CATATTACAAAAAGAATGTTATTTCACTGACACAAACCGAAACATTATATTTAAAGCCTTAAAATAATTTTAATTAAGTGCAGAATCCTTATAACACTAAAAAATAGTTTAATTGTTGCAAAATCTTTATTCCATGTTTTGTTTTTATATAATGCTGTGATATCTTTATATCCTTCCTAGCATTTCGGTTCTGGTAGTGAGGTATTAAGAAATCTGTTTATGTATATTTTGGCCCATAATGTTTAGATTCTTTATATATATATATATATATATATATATATATATATATATATATATATATATATATATATATATATATATATATATATACACACACATATGTATATCAAAATAAGTGTTATTGTCAATTTTGTTATTTGTTAAAAAAAATGTTTTTATGACTTTTAAAAACTGTTGTAACAAATTACACTGGATTTAAAAAAACAAAAAACAAATATTTATTAATGTATAAAACACTGGAGACTGCAGCACATATGAAAAATAAGCGTTAAATTAAAAATATGACTTTGTAAAAAAAAATGTTTATTTTATTTGTATTTATTTGGGTGATGTTTGTATTTATAATTAATATTATATAATTACTTGTTTTTTATGTGTTTTATTTTATACTTATGAAATGTCATTGGATGGATTTTTAAAGCATTTCCCCCCAGCTACGTATATCTGCAATGCATTGTGGAACAGAGACCATGGATCAGTCATAATTATAGATGTAATCTTTTCGGGGTGCTACAAATGTAGCAGGAAAGCTATATATCAAGAGTGGTAGGTGGTACTATAAGGGGTTTCCATTTTCTATTAAAGGGACAAAAAGGAAAAATTGAGATGCATAGCAATGCAATGTTTAGTCTCCATATTGCACCCTTGCTGCCATATGCCTCAAAGTTACTGCTGTTTTCTTGAACAAAGTGGCTACAAGTACTTGCTGTATCTGTCACATTAGGCAGAGCACTGATCATACAATGAGTCTTTGATTCACTAATGACTATCACCACATGATACAGGGGGCAGGGAAATGGAAGGGAATCTTGAAATTTGTGTGAGGTGATGAAAACTGCAATCTCTTCATACACCTTTTCCATTTCTGCCTCAGTAAGTTCATTTACTATCTTTTTTGATGTTAGGTAGGCTGAGCTTTGCTCCCGCTGGTGTTTACAGTTTTGCACAAATGCCAACAGAAGGTTTTACCCTTCTCAGTACGTGCTCACTAATATGCATTCATTCATCTGTTTTTTAAAATGAATGCTTAAAATGGTCACGGACAGCAGCATTCAGCTATTTTCTGCACCAGATTTTATTCGTCATTCGTGAGAAAGTGCAACACACAAAGGTCTGTGCAAATCCACTTTCACACAAATAAATTAGACAAAAATAGGTAAATGCTGCTGCCCACTGCCAAATTTGCCGTTCAATTTACAAACTAATGCGGCCTTGTAAATTGTCCCATCATATATGCACCTGTTTACACAAGAGGATTATTCCTGGTTTCCCTGGTACTTGAGGTTTCTTCTTGTGTCCTGAGTTTCTACCCTTGTATATGTCAAAGATTATTGTTCTGCTGCCCATTAAGATGTTTTTAAGGTTAGATATTTTGTGCATAGATTAAAGCTGTTTTATGCTTGTCTGCTGCTGATTCTTATTTATTTATTTTTCCTATTTTTTTTATTTTATATTTTTCCCTTGAGACCTTTTAAAATGTGCAGGAAAAGTCTTAATACAATCACCTGGTCCCTCAACTTCTCAAGAGGGTGGGGGCTCAAGTGTCATTTAGGCATAGTTTTATCCTAAAAAGACAATGATTTAACATTTACCCTGAATATCAAACAAAACTGTAGATTTTTTTCCCTAAAATTTATTTTTCTTTCCTAAGAGATGGAGATTCCACAACGTCATTTAATTACTATTAGGAATATCACTCCGGGCCAGCAGGAGGAGGCAAAGAGCACCACAGCAAAGCTGTTAAGTGACACTCTTCTACCCATAATCCCCAGTCATCCTCTTTGTCTCTGTCAATGGAGGAGGTGAAGTTTGGTGTCTGATGAAATGAATTCCTTTTTTTGGTACTTTCCCCTGCAAGCAAGGATTTGGTTTTAGCTGAGTCCACATTAATCTCTTCAGTAGAGTAGTGGTGGCTTTTAAGCAGTTAGGAAGTTGTTAGGCAGTCCTTTGTTTCCTAACACATTGCTACCCATGATACAGAAAGCCAGAGTTGGTTACTCTGTTCTTTTTCTACAGGTCTCTGTAAGGAGAATGTGTCCTTTCACGCCTTGTGAGCTATCTTCCTGCTGGACAGCTAGACTGCAGGTAAGTGCTTTTGTCTTCTAGGTCTTGGAGACTTGCACTTCAGAAGAATATGTCATATGCAGTAGATGGGGACATTTTTAAAATCCTTTATACAGGATTTTCTTTGGCAGTGGGCAGGCACATTATGGCCTAGATTTAGAGTTCGGCGGTAAAAGGGCTGTTAACGCTCCGCAGGCTTTTTTCTGGCCGCACCATAAAATTAACTCTGGTATCGAGAGTTAAAACAAATGCTGCGTTAGGCTCCAAAAAAGGAGCGTAGGGCATTTTTACCGCAAATGCAACTCTCGATACCAGAGTTGCTTACGGACGCGGCCGGCATCAAAAACGTGCTCGTGCACGATTCCCCCATAGGAAACAATGGGGCTGTTTGAGCTGAAAAAAAACCTAACACCTGCAAAAAAGCAGCGTTCAGCTCCTAACGCAGCCCCATTGTTTCCTATGGGAAAACACTTCCTACGTCTGCACCTAACACTCTAACATGTACCCCGAGTCTAAACACCCCTAGCCTTACACTTATTAACCCCTAATCTGCCGCCCCCGCTATCGCTGACCCCTGCATTACACTTTTAACCCCTAATCTGCCGCTCCGTAAAACGCCGCAACCTACGTTATCCCTATGTACCCCTAATCTGCTGCCCTAACATCGCCGACCCCTATGTTATATTTATTAACCCCTAATCTGCCCCCCACAACGTCGCCGACACCTACCTACACTTATTAACCCCTAATCTGCCGAGCGGACCTGAGCGCTACTATAATAAAGTTATTAACCCCTAATCCGCCTCACTAACCCTATCATAAATAGTATTAACCCCTAATCTGCCCTCCCTAACATCGCCGACACCTAACTTCAATTATTAACCCCTAATCTTCCGATCGGAGCTCACCGCTATTCTAATAAATGTATTAACCCCTAAAGCTAAGTCTAACCCTAACACTAACACCCCCCTAACTTAAATATAATTTACATCTAACGAAATAAATTAACTCTTATTAAATAAATTAATCCTATTTAAAGCTAAATACTTACCTGTAAAATAAACCCTAATATAGCTACAATATAAATTATAATTATATTATAGCTATTTTAGGATTAATATTTATTTTACAGGCAACTTGGTATTTATTTTAACTAGGTACAATAGCTATTAAATAGTTAAGAACTATTTAATAGTTACCTAGTTAAAATAATAACAAATTTACCTGTAAAATAAATCCTAACCTAAGATATAATTAAACCTAACACTACCCTATCAATAAAATAATTAAATAAACTACCTACAATTACCTACAATTAACCTAACACTACACTATCAATAAATTAATTAAACACAATTGCTACAAATAAATACAATTAAATAAACTAGCTAAAGTACAAAAAATAAAAAAGAACTAAGTTACAGAAAATAAAAAAATATTTACAAACATAAGAAAAATATTACAACAATGTTAAACTAATTACACCTACTCTAAGCCCCCTAATAAAATAACAAAGCCCCCCAAAATAAAAAAATTCCCTACCCTATTCTAAATTAAAAAAGTTACAAGCTCTTTTACCTTACCAGCCCTGAACAGGGCCCTTTGCGGGGCATGCCCCAAGAAGTTCAGCTCTTTTGCCTGTAAAAAAAAACATACAATACCCCCCCCCCAACATTACAACCCACCACCCACATACCCCTAATCTAACCCAAACCCCCCTTAAATAAACCTAACACTAAGCCCCTGAAGATCTTCCTACCTTGTCTTCACCATCCAGGTATCACCGATCGGTCCTGGCTCCGATATCTTCATCCAACCCAAGCGGGGGCTAGACATCCACTGAAGAAGTCCAGAAGAGGGTCCAAAGTCTTCCTCCTATCCGGCAAGAAGAGGACATCCGGACCGGCAAACATCTTCTCCAAGCGGCATCTTCGATCTTCTTCCATCCGGAGCGAAGCGGCAGGATCCTGAAGACCCCCAGCGCGGAACATCCATCCGGACCGACGACTGAACGACGAATGACGGTTCCTTTAAATGACGTCATCCAAGATGGCGTCCCTCGAATTCCGATTGGCTGATAGGATTCTATCAGCCAATCGGAATTAAGGTAGGAATTTTCTGATTGGCTGATGGAATCAGCCAATCAGAATCAAGTTCAATCCGATTGGCTGATCCAATCAGCCAATCAGATTGAGCTCGCATTCTATTGGCTGATCGGAACAGCCAATAGAATGCGAGCTCAATCTGATTGGCTGATTGGATCAGCCAATAGGATTGAACTTGATTCTGATTGGCTGATTCCATCAGCCAATCAGAATTTTCCTACCTTAATTCCGATTGGCTGATAGAATCCTATCAGCCAATCGGAATTCAAGGGACGCCATCTTGGATGACGTCCCTTAAAGGAACCGTCATTCGTCGGGAGACAACGGAAGAAGAGGATGGATCCGCGTCGCCTGCTTCAAGATGGACCCGCTCCGCACCGGATGCAAGAAGATCGAAGATGCCGCTTGGAGAAGATGTTTGCCGGTCCGGATGTCCTCTTCTTGCCGGATAGGAGGAAGACTTTGGACCCTCTTCTGGACTTCTTCAGTGGATGTCTAGCCCCCGCTTGGGTTGGATGAAGATATCGGAGCCAGGACCGATCGGTGATACCTGGATGGTGAAGACAAGGTAGGAAGATCTTCAGGGGCTTAGTGTTAGGTTTATTTAAGGGGGGTTTGGGTTAGATTAGGGGTATGTGGGTGGTGGGTTGTAATGTTGGGGGGGGGTATTGTATGTTTTTTTTTACAGGCAAAAGAGCTGAACTTCTTGGGGCATGCCCCGCAAAGGGCCCTGTTCAGGGCTGGTAAGGTAAAAGAGCTTGTAACTTTTTTAATTTAGAATAGGGTAGGGAATTTTTTATTTTGGGGGTCTTTGTTATTTTATTAGGGGGCTTAGAGTAGGTGTAATTAGTTTAACATTGTTGTAATATTTTTCTTATGTTTGTAAATATTTTTTTATTTTCTGTAACTTAGTTCTTTTTTATTTTTTGTACTTTAGCTAGTTTATTTAATTGTATTTATTTGTAGCAATTGTGTTTAATTAATTTATTGATAGTGTAGTGTTAGGTTAATTGTAGGTAATTGTAGGTAGTTTATTTAATTATTTTATTGATAGGGTAGTGTTAGGTTTAATTATATCTTAGGTTAGGATTTATTTTACAGGTAAATTTGTTATTATTTTAACTAGGTAACTATTAAATAGTTCTTAACTATTTAATAGCTATTGTACCTAGTTAAAATAAATACCAAGTTGCCTGTAAAATAAATATTAATCCTAAAATAGCTATAATATAATTATAATTTATATTGTAGCTATATTAGGGTTTATTTTACAGGTAAGTATTTAGCTTTAAATAGGAATCATTTATTTAATAAGAGTTAATTTATTTAGTTAGATGTAAATTATATTTAAGTTAGGGGGGTGTTAGTGTTAGGGTTAGACTTAGCTTTAGGGGTTAATACATTTATTAGAATAGCGGTGAGCTCCGATCGGAAGATTAGGGGTTAATAATTGAAGTTAGGTGTCGGCGATGTTAGGGAGGGCAGATTAGGGGTTAATACTATTTATGATAGGGTTAGTGAGGCGGATTAGGGGCTAATAACTTTATTATAGTAGCGCTCAGGTCCGCTCGGCAGATTAGGGGTTAATAAGTGTAGGTAGGTGTCGGCGACGTTGAGGGGGGCAGATTAGGGGTTAATAAATATAATATAGGGGTCGGCGGTGTTAGGGGCAGCAGATTAGGGGTACATAGGGATAACGTAGGTGGCGGCGCTTTGCGGTCGGAAGATTAGGGGTTAATTATTTTAAGTAGCTGGCGGCGATGTTGTGGGGGGCAGGTTAGGGGTTAATAAATATAATACAGGGGTCGGCGGTGTTAGGGGCAGCAGATTAGGGGTACATAAGTATAACGTAGGTGGCGGTCGGCAGATTAGGGGTTAAAATTTTTAATCGAGTGGCGGCGATGTGGGGGGAGCTCGGTTTAGGGGTACATAGGTAGTTTATGGGTGTTAGTGTACTTTAGGGTACAGTAGTTAAGAGCTTTATAAACCGGCGTTAGCCAGAAAGCTCTTAACTCCTGCTATTTTCAGGCGGCTGGAATTTTGTCGTTAGAGCTCTAACGCTCACTGCAGAAACGACTCTAAATACCAGCGTTAGAAAGATCCCATTGAAAAGATAGGATACGCAAATGGCGTAGGGGGATCTGCGGTATGGAAAAGTCGCGGCTGTAAAGTGAGCGTTAGACCCTTTAATCACTGACTCCAAATACCAGCGGGCGGCCAAAACCAGCGTTAGGAGCCTCTAACGCTGGTTTTGACGGCTACCGCCGAACTCTAAATCTAGGCCTATGTATGTTGAGAGCTTGATGCCCCTTGTTTCCGGTCGCCGGAAACAGAAGTTATGAAGCAGAGGTCTAAAGACCTCTGCTCCATAACTTGTCCGCCTGCTCTGAGGCAGTGGATAGAAATCAACCCGATCGAATTTGATCGGGTTGATTGAAGCCCCCTGCTAGCGGTCGTACTGCTTGTGCAATGATAAATGTGCAGCGGACAAGATACGCTACATCGTATCATGTCCGCTCATACTTTGATAAATATGCCCCTAGGGGTTAATCTTCCCTTTATTGGGACGTTTTTCCTCTTTGGGCTAATTTTGTTGAAATACTTTATAAGTATGTGTGTGGCTTATGTTTTATACAGGCATTTATGTATAAACGTAAAATTTGGCAGTTGGTTTTCTTTGCTTGCTTAGCTAGAACAGGCTAACTGACAGACTGCTTGAAATTAAGCTCTAATGTATAACTGACAGACTGCTTGAAATTAAGCTCTAATGTTGTAGGCAGAGGGAAACGCGCGCCTTTTACTTGCTGCATAGTTTCCTTTCACTGCCGGTCATGTGACTTCTCTCTGCTGTCGGATATTCACGGAGTGGAGCGGCGTCATAGAATTTCAGTCTCTTCAGTATCACTCTACTATATGATCATTTTTGAGACTTCTGGCAGCCAAATTGTGTATGTGTTACGGTAAGGCACCTCAGCCTGTCTGAGGTGTAGGGGGCCTCATTGGTTTATTATTTTAAAGAATTTTTGCATAACGTTAAGTGGCTGTGGTATTAAAAATTCTTAAAGTGACAGTATATTTTAAAAATTTCTACAATTTGGGGAATATTTTATTTAGTATTATGGACATGGACCAAGACTCTGTGTCTTTTGACAAATGCTTGTTATGTCTTGAGGCACACATTGTTTTGACTATGCAATTCTGTGCTGCATGCTTAGCTAGAACACTTCAATATAAAGATAAATTGTTGCCCTCTGAGCCCAATGTCTCTCAGGATGATGCTGTTCAGGCAATGCCACAGCTTTCTCCTCAAACGTCCCAAGCCTCTATGGCATCACATACAGTGCACTGCAGTTCCTCTCAGCCTCCTGGAGGAGTTTATTTGCCTGCAGATTTTGCTGCACAGGTATCTTCTGCAGTATCTGTGGAATTTTCTGCTTTTCCTATGCTGGGAAAATGCAAGAGGAAAATTAGACATTCAGATAGTAAGGTTTCTGTTCCACCTACTGTTACACAGGTTGCCCTCCCTCATAAGTCTGATAAGGAGGATACGTTGGTAGCCTCTGAGGGTGAAATCTCAGATTTGGACAGTATTATTCCTTCATCTGATACTGAAGAAGTAAACTTCAGATTTAAGCTTGAACAACTTTGTGTACTTTTAAAGGAGGTATTGGCTACTTTGGACGACTCTGATACTTCTGTCGTTGCCAACCCTAAGAAGTCTAGTAAACTTAATAAATCCTAGGATATTCCTTCCTCTTTGGAAGTTTTTCCTGTCCCAGACCGTGTGATGGAGATTATTTCACAGGAATGGGAGAAGCCAGGGGTTCCTTTCTCCTCGTCTCCTGTATTTAAAAATATGTTTCCTGTTGCTGACTCCATTAAAGATTCTTGACGCATGGTGCCTAAAGTAGAAGGGGCTATTTCTACTCTGGCTAAGAGAACTATGATCCCTATAGAAGATAGCTGCTCCTTTAAGGATCCCATTGACAAAAAGCTGGAAACTTATTTGAAGAAGATGTATGTTCATCAAGGTCTTCAATGGCAACCTGCAGTTTGTATTGCCACAGTAACAAGTGTGGCATCTTATTGGTGCGGCGCCTTTTCTGAATCAAATTTAGTAGAGACTCTATTGGAGGAGATACAAGATAGGATTAAGGCTCTCAAACTAGCCAATTCCTTTATTTCTGATGCTAACATGCAAGTTATTTGACTGGGAGCCAAGATGTCTGGCTTCTCTGTCCTAGCCCATAGGGCATTGTGGCTAAAATGTGGCTAAAATCTTGGTCAGCTGATGTTACCTCTAAGTCCATGCTTCTGGTGCTTCCTTACAAGGGTAAGACCTTGTTTGGCCTTGGCAGAAATCATTTCTGATATTACAGGTTGAAAAGGGTCTTTTTCTACCGCAAGACAAGAAGAACAGACTGAAAGGACGTCAAAGTAATTTTCGTTCCTTTCATAACTTCAAAGGTCAACAGTCTTCCTTACCCTCTACAAAGCAGGAGCAGTCCAAGTCTTCTTGGAAGCCCAATCAGTCTTGGAATAAGGGGAAGCAATCAAAGAAACCCTCAGCTGACTCTGTCAGCATGAAGGGTTGGCCCCTGGTCTGGGATCGGATCAAGTGGGGGGCAGACATTCCCTGTTTTGTCAAGTGTGGAGAGGAGATGTCCCAGATCCTTGGGCTGTGGACATAGTATCTCAGGGTTACAAAATAGAATTCAAAACTTTCCCTCCCAGGGGCAGATTCCACCTTTCAAGATTATCTGCACACCAGGTAAAAAGAGAGGCATTCTTGAACTGCGTTCAGGACCTTTCCTCCCTGGGAGTGATTGTTCCAGTTCTAGTAAGGGAACAGAGTTGATGATTCTATTCAAATCTGTTTGTGGTTCCCAAAAAGAGGGAACTTTTCGACCCATTTTAGACCTAAAGTGCCTCAACAAGTTTCTCAAGGTACCATCCTTCAAAATGGAAACCAGTTATTACATTCTTCCTTTGGTCCAAGAGGGTCAGTTCATGTCAACCATAGACCTGAAGGACGCGTATCTTCATGTTCCCATCCACAGGATACATCACAAATTCCTGAGCTATACCTTTCTAGACAAACGCTTTCAGTTTGTGGCTCTTCCGTTTGAACTTGCCACAGCTCCCAGAATTTTCTCAAAGGTTCTGGGGGCTCTCTTGCAGTGATCAGGTCTCAGGGAATTGCAGTGGCGCCATACCTGAAAGACATATTGGTTCAGGCGCCATCTTTTCAACAAACAAACTCTCATACAGAGATCTTGTTGTCTTTTCTAAGTTCCCACGGTTGGAAAGTGAATCTGGAAAAGAGTTCCCTTGTTCCAGCTACAAGGGTGGTTTTATTAGGGACCATAATAGAATCCCTATCTATGAAAATTTTTCTGACAGAGGTCAGAAAATCCAAAATTCTCTCCTTTAACCTCTCTCTTCAGTCTACTGTTTGGCCATCAGGTAATTAGTCTGATGGTCACTTCCATGGACATCATTCACTTTACTGAATTCCATTTGAGAGCTCTGCAATTATGCATGCTCAGACAATGGAATGGACACCATTCGGATCTGTCTCAGAGGATAGCTCTAGACCAGTCGACAAGCTACTCTTTCCTGAGGTGGCTTTCTCAGGACCATCTGTCTCTGGGCACATGCTTCAGGAGACTTTCCTGGGTGATTGTGACCATGGATGCCAGGCTGCTAGGCTGGGGAGCAGTCTGGGAGTTGTTAAAGGCACAGGGACTATGGACTCTGGAGGAGTCTGCTCTCCCCATAAACATCTTGGAGTTGAGAGGGATTTGCAATGCTCTGATGACTTGGCCTCAATTGTCTTTTACCCGGTTTATCAGGTTTCAGTCGGACAACATCACCTCAGTGGCTTACATCAACCACCAGGGAGGAACTCTGAGTTCCTTAGCCATGAAGGAGGTGGCACGGATTATTCAGTGAACTAAAGCTCACAATTGTTGTCTTTCTGCCATCCACATTCCTGGAGTGGACAACTGGGAAGCGGATTTCCTGAGCAGACAGACATTTCATCCCGGGGAGGTGGCTCTCCATCCGGAGGTGTTTTCCAGGTTAACCCTCAAATGAGGGGTGCCGAGTTGGATCTGATGACGTCTCAGCAGAACGCCAAGCTTCCAAGGTATGGTTCAAGGTCAAGAGATCCTCAGGCAGCTCTGATAGATGCTCTGGCAGTTCCTTGGGATTTCGGTCTAGCATACCTTTTTCCTCCGTTTGTGCTCCTTCCACAAGTTATTGGTCGTATCAAATAAGAGAGAGCATCTGTGATTTTAAAAGCTCCTGCAGACCTAGAGAAGATGTCATCTCAGCCACCTTGGACATTGCCTCTGAGGAAGGACCTTCTAACTCAGGGTCCATTCCTCCATCCAAATCTCGTTTCTCTGAAGCTGACTGCTTGGAGATTGAACACTTAGTTCTGTCTAAGTGTGGATTTTCTGAGTCGTCATTGAGACCATTTTTCAGGCTTTCAAGCCTGTTACTCGAAAAATGTACCATAAGGTATGGCGTAAATTCCTTTATTGGTGTGAATTAAAGGGCTACTCTTGGAGTAGGGTCAGGATTCCTAGAATTTTGTCTTTTCTCCAGGAAGGTCTGGATAAAGGGTTGTCAGTCAATTCTCTGAAAGGTCAGATTTCTGCATTATCTATTTTGTTACACAAGCTTCTGGCGGATGTACCAGATGTTCAATCTTTTTGTCAGGCCCTGGTCAGAATCAGACCTGTGTCCTGCTTGGAGCCTTAATCTTGTTCTTAAAGTTTTGCAGCGGGCTCCGTTTGAGCCAATGCATTCCATAGATATTAAGTTGCTATCTTGGAAGGTTTTTTTTCTTATTGCTACCTCTTCTGCTCGGAGAGTTTCGGAACTCTCTGCTTTGCAGTGTGATTTGTCTTACCTTATCTTTCATGCGGATAAGACGGTTCTTCGTACTAAATTGGGGTTTCTTCCTAAAGTGGTTTTGGATAGGAATATTAATCAGGAAATTGTTGTTCCTTCTCTCTGTCCCAACCCTTCTTCTCATAAAGAACGTCTGTTGCACAACTTGGATGTTGTGCGTGCTCTAAAATTCTACCTACAGGCGACTAAGAATTTTCGCCAGTTTTCTGCCCTGTTTGTTTGTTTATCAGGAAAGTGCAGGGGTCAGAAAGCTACTTCTACTTCACTTTCCCTCTGGTTGAGAAGTATGATTAGTTTTGCTTATGAGACTACTGGACAGCAGCCTCCTGAGATAATTACAGCTCATTCCACTAGGGCTGTCTCCTATTATTGGGCTTTCAAAAATAAAGCTTCTGTGGAACAGATTTGCAAGGCTGCAACTTGGTCCTCTCTGCATACTTTTTCCAAATTTTCCAAATTTTATACTTTTGCCTTGACTGAGGCCTTTTTTGTGAGGAAGGTTCTTCAAGCGGTGGTGCCTTCTGTTTAGGTCTGCCTGTCTTGTTCTCCCTCCCTGTTCATTCTGTGTCCTTTAGCTTGGGTATTGGTTACCACTAGTAATTGAATGATGTTGTGGACTCTCCTTATCTTAGGAAAGAAAACAAAATGTATGCTTACCTGATAAATGTCTTTCTTTCCGGATATGGAGAGTCCACGACCCCACCCTTTATTAAGACAGTTATTTTTGACTAAACCTCAGGCATCTCTACACCTTTGTGTTATTCCTTTTCCGTTTCCCTTCGGTCGAATGACTGGGGATTATGGGTAGGGGGGGTGACACTCTATGCCTCCTCTTGCTGGCCAGGAGTGATATTCCCACTAGTAATTGAATGACGGTGTGGAATGAAAGAAATTTATCAGGTAAGCATAAATGTTGTTTTTCTCCCATTTTCTGGCCCCCTGCATCATGTGACAGACATCAGCCAATCACAGATTAGTATACATATACCCTGTGAGCTTGCGCACATGCTCAGTAGGATCTTGTTCCCCAGAAAGTGTGAATATAAAAATTTGATAATGGAAATAAATTGGAAAGTGTCTTAAAACTGCATGCCCTATCTGAATCATAAAAGTTTATTTTGACTGGAGTGTCCCTTTAAGGAATTGTCTTATTCTGACCAGGGCCCCTAATTATGTGATTAGGATCCTTATCATGAACAAAGTGCATAACGTAGCAAACTGATTCTCCTTTTTATGTTGATGCTTATAGGAAGGATATTTACTAAGCTTCCATACTTAATCAGATCCAGAATCCTACTTAATCCAGGCTATACTTCCTCTGATGGCTCTTCTCCCTTTAGGTTTTGAAGGAAGAAATGTAACACGCCTTTTTCTACTTTTAAAGAATAAAAACAACTTTAGGCATTTTCATTACATTCTAATTTGAGTTTATAATAGGTTTCTAGACAAAATATTGTTTATTTTATCATTTGTTTCTAGCTTGAGTTCTGGAAAAATATCATTTTCTGAGATAATATCATGGTCAAATTGTCTATATATTTTTTATATTTTTTTGTCATGTATCCATATGCTGAATTAATTTGATAGACCTGGGTGTAGTTCAAGTTTATAATAGATAAATTGACCCTTAGCTCAGATAATTGACCCCTAGTGGTCAAAGAGGAAATGACTTAAAAACAATGGTATATCAGAGCGCCAACAAATGAAGGCAGGGTCTTAGTAAACTTTAAAACTTCCTTTATATTTATTACAATATTAACAGTTGGTTCGTTAAAACCTGGTATAGTACATTAACAGTTTAATTAAAATAATGAAAAATGTATACAATGTCAAATAACAGTGTACAAGATATATAGAATATTAAAATATTAAAATCTATAATATAAAAAGAGTTTGTCCCTCATGGATCCATGTTAACAATCTAATACATATTAAAAACTAATTGTTGACCTCGGTTATACAAATTTTACCAAAGGTTAGTCCAACAATGTCTCCTATGTCAGGAACTAATGCCTAAGTGAGCCTTGAGCTAATACTCCGCTCTCGGCCACTTATATATACACCCTCAAAATATCTTGTCTTACCACAAGTCTTACTATGCTATAATATGGTGTGGAGTTTTATACTCCGGTGATAAAGATAATGATAAATCTCCCTGTTTGAAGTCAGGATTTGCTGACCGTTAACCTTAAAATACGTTTCTACAATATAAATTAAATTGGGTTCAATGCTATTTTACACGGTACAATTTTGAATCCTAAGATGTCTAAATAAATAGAAACCTGGAATAGTTAGGATATTCTCGTGTATATTTCTTACTGCAAAAATATAACACGCATTGTGGATATATGCCAACGGGTTAGGGTGGATACTGTGTAATAATAACAATGTGAATAAAATCAATAATGCAAATGCCGTGTTAAATTCCAGAGGTAAATAAAGTTGCAATTGCAAACAACGGTGGGTGTAAGGTTCAACTTTCTAAATAACAGTGAATTTGAAAGTAAAAAAGCAAAACAGCATACGTAAATGCGTAAAAATCAAGTCTGAGTAAAAATGCAAATGAAAAAAATCACACGTTAAATCATTAAAGTTTGTGAAATCATAAAAATAAAAAGTTTGTGAAATCGTAAAAGTAAAAACAGATTAATTAAAAGTGAAAGTCTGTGGTTAATGAGATGAACCACAGATGAAACCGCATTTCGGTCATATATTGACCTTTCTCAAGACTTTCTGTCTTGAGAAAGGTCAATATACGACCGAAACGCGTTGACTGGTAAGTTAATTTTTGATATTAGGAACTTATGTTTAGCAACCTACACTATTGTTCTTGTTTTCGGCAGAAGGACCGAATTCGTACACAAGAAAGAACATTTTACACTTTAAGAAAGACTACCACACAAACAAAGTGAATATGATAAGCAACACACTCCACTGGCTTTGGGATCGTTGATTTACATGGGAACAAAGGTTTTTAATGAATTTTGTGTAAAACTATTTTGAAAAATCTGTTTTGGATAACACACATTGTGTATTGACACTTTGAGGAGCTGCACAGAAGATAAATCGTTAAAAGGTTTTTCATCTCGTTAACCACAGACTTTCACTTTTAATTCATCGGTTTTTACTTTTACGATTTCACAAACTTTTTATTTTTATGATTTCACAAACTTTAATGATTTAACGTGTGATTTTTTCATTTGCATTTTCACTCAGACTTGATTTTTACGCATTTACGTATGCTGTTTTGCTTTTTTACTTTCAAATTCACTGTTATTTAGAAAGTTGAACTTTACACCCACCGTTTTACCTCTATACACTTTGGAATTTAACACGGCATTTGCATTATTGATTTTATTCACATTGTTATTATTACACAGTATCCACGCTAACCCGTTGGCATATATCCACAATGCGTGTTATATTTTTGCAGTAAGAAATATACACGAGAATATCCTAATTATTCCAGGTTTCTATTTATTTAGACATCTTAGGATTCAAAATTGTACCGTGTAGAATAGCATTGAACCCAGTTTAATTTATATTGTAGAAACGTATTTTAAGGTTAACGGTCAGCAAATCCTGACTTCAAACAGGGAGATTTACCATTATCTTTATCACCGGATTATAAAACTCCACACCATATTATAGCATAGTAAGACTTGTGGTAAGACAAGATATTTTGAGGGTGTATATATAAGTGGCCGAGAGCGGAGTATTAGCTCAAGGCTCACTTAGGCATTAGTTCCTGACCTAGGAGACATTGTTGGACTAACCTTTGGTAAAATTTGTATAACCGAGGTCAACAATTAGTTTTTAATATGTATTAGATTGTTAACATGGATCCATGAGGGACAAACTCTTTTTATATTATAGATTTTAATATTTTAATATTCTATATATCTTGTACACTGTTATTTGACATTGTATACATTTTTCATTATTTTAATTAAACTGTTAATGTACTATACCAGGTTTTAACGAACCAACTGTTAATATTGTAATACATATAAAGGAAGTCAATTTGTAGTTCAAGTTTATTTATACATTCTGCATTTCCTTTAAAAAAAAACCAGTTAAAGTGAATGTAAATTTTGATGCTAAAGTGCCCGGTTTTTAAAACTTTGATTAAAAACAGGGGCACTTTAATTCATCAATATTTTCATTTCACTCCTTTTGTGAAAATAAACTTACTTTTTAATCTTCACAGCAGCTCCAGCTTCCTCCACCTGTTTCAAAGCCTCTTCCTGGGTCTAAAATGAGGTATCTGGCTTCCTCCAATCACAGCAGTGAATCAGACACTGAATCCCCCGGGGGGGAATCTGTGATTGGAGGATGACCTATCAATCATTTCTGACATCAGAAATGGCTTGTGAGACCGGAGGAAGCAGCAGCTGCTGTGAAGTTTAAAAGGTAAGTTTTTTGTCACAACAGGAGTGAAATGTAAATTTTGATGAATTAAAGTGCCCCTGTTTTTAATCAAAGTTTTAAAAACCGGGCACTTAAACATCAAAATTTACATTCACTTTAAGGGACACTCAAGTCAAAATAAACTTTCATGAATCAGCTCCTACTGAGCATGGTATACATATACTTGTCTGTGATTGGCTGATGTCTGTCACATGATACAAGGGGCGAGAGAAAATACATTTGTCAGAAAAAAAATCTACTGCTTATTGGAAATTCAGAGTAAGTGTTAAAGGGACACTGTACCCAAATTTTTTCTTTCATGATTCTGATAGAGTATGACATTTTAAGCAACTTTCTAATTTAATCCTATTATCAATTTTTCTTCGTTTTCTTGCTATCTTTATTTGAAAAAGAAGGAATCTAAGCTTTTTTGGGGGTTCAGAACTCTGGACAGCACTTTTTTATTGGTGGATGAATTTATCCACAAATCAGCAAGGACAACCCAGGTTGTTCACCAAAAATGGGCCGGCATCTAAACTTACTTTCTTGCATTTAAAATAAAGATACCAAGAGAATGAAGAAAATTTGATAATAGGAGTAAATTAGAAAGTTGCTTAAAATGTCATACTCTATCAGAATCATGAAAGAAAAAAATTGGGCACAGTGTCCCTTTAACCCCTTAATGACCGAGGACGTGCAGGGTACGTCCTCTTAAAAAAGTCACTTAACGACCAAGGACGTACCCTGCACGTCCTCGGTTTGGAAAGCAGCTGGAAGCGATCCTGATCGCTTCCAGCTGTTTTCCGGTTATTGCAGGATGCCTCGATATTGAGGCATCCTGCAATAACATTTTTTACCCCTCCGGTGCAGAGAGAGCCACTCTGTGGCCCTCTCTGCACTGGACATCGATGGCCGCATTCGTTGGTGGGTGGGAGCTGAAGTGGGAGGTGGGTGGGCGGCCATCGATGGCTTCTTAGTCAGAGAGGGGGGCGGTATCGCCGGGGGCGCGCACGGGTGCGCGCGTGTGCACGGGGGGTGGCGGGCGGGCGCGTGCACGGGGAGGGAGCGGGTGGGAACCACTTACACTACAGAAACTGTTTTTTATTATGGGGAGAAAGGAGGGATAAAATCCCTGATAAAATTCATCTAAGGGATCTGGGAGGGGGTGGGGGATTAGTCTTGGGGGGGGGAAGCTACACTGCAGAAAAAACAAAACAAAAAAAAACCCATTTTTATATGCAAACTGGGTACTGGCAGACAGCTGCCAGTACCCAAGATGGCCCCCAATAAGGCAGAGGGGGAGGGTTACAGAGCTGTTTTGGGGGGGATCAGGGAGTTTGGGGGCTAAGGGGGGGATCTTACACAGCAGCATATGTAAATATGCTATATAAAAAAAAGGGATACCTTTTATTTTAGTACTGGCAGACTTTCTGCCAGTACTTAAGATGGCGGGGGCAATTTTTGGGGTGGGGGAGGAAAGAGAGCTCTTTGGGAGGGATCAGGGGGTCTGATGTGTCAGGTGGGAAGCTGATCTCTACACTAAAGCTAAAATTAACCCTGCAAACTCCCTACAAGCTACCTAATTAACCCCTTCACTGCTGGGCATAATTCACGTGTTGTGCGCAGTGGCATTTAGCGGCCTTCTAATTACCAAAAAGCAACACCAAATCCATATATGTCTGCTATTTCTGAACAAAGGGGACCCCAGAGAAGCATTTACAACCATTTGTGCCATAATTGCACAAAATGTTTGTAAATGATTTCAGTGAGAAATCTAACATTTTGAAAAATGTAACGTTTTTCTTTATTTGATCGCATTTGGCGGTGAAATGGTGGCATGAAATATACCAAAATGGGCCTAGATCAATACTTTGGGTTGTCTACTACACTACACTAAAGCTAAAATTACCCCAAAAAGCTCCCTACATGCTCCCTTATTAACCCCTTCCCTGCTGGGCATAATACACGCGTGGTGCGCAGTGACATTTAGCGGCCTTCTGATTACCAAAAAATAACACCAAATCCATATATGTCTGCTATTTCTGAACAAAGGGGATCCCAGAGAAAAATTTACAACCATTTATGCCATAATTGCACAAGCTGTTTGTAAATAATTTCAGTGAGAAACCTAAAGTT
Source organism: Bombina bombina (assembly GCF_027579735.1). Taxonomy (NCBI): domain Eukaryota; kingdom Metazoa; phylum Chordata; class Amphibia; order Anura; family Bombinatoridae; genus Bombina; species Bombina bombina. The sequence continues at coordinate 127,505,245 of NC_069504.1, read as the reverse complement.
TGTGAAAAAAATTGTGAAAAAGTGAACAATTTTTTTTATTTGATCGCATTTGGTGGTGAAATGGTGGCATGAAATATACCAAAATGGGCCTAGATGAATACTTTGGGGTGTCTTCTAAAAAAAATATATATACATGTTAATGGATATTCAGGGATTCCTGAAAGATATCAGTGTTCTAATGTAACTAGCGCTAATTTTGAAAAAAAGTGGTTTGGAAATAGCAAAGTGCTACTTATATTTATGGTCCTATAACTTGCAAAAAAAAGCAAAATACATGTAAACATTGGGTATTTCTAAACTCTGGACAAAATTTAGAAACTATTTAGCATGGGTGTTTTTTGGTGGTTGTATATGTGTAACAGATTTTGGGGGTCAAAGTTAGAAAAAGTGTGTTTTTTCCATTTTTTCCTCATATTTTATATTTTTTTTTTTAGTAAATGATAAGATATGATGAAAATAATGGTATATTTAGAAAGTCCATTTAATGGCGAGAAAAACGGTATATAATATGTGTGGGTACAGTAAATGAGTAAGAGGAAAATTACAGCTAAACACAAACACCGCAAAAATGTAAAAATAGCCTTGGTCCCAAATGGACAGAAAATGGAAAAGTGCTGTGGTCATTAAGGGGTTAAGTGATTTTCTTTTTATTATGCACTTGTTAATTATATAATTCTACTGCATTGAGTGGTCCTTTACTTTACAGATCAGTATTGGGGCTGGGAAGTCTTACTAAATCTTCCAAAAAACTCTACTAAGCAAGCTAAAAGAGAGTTGATATTCATATAGTTCACTCTCAGCTGTGCCCTTTAAAATTGAGGCTTTTGTTACAAAATACATCCTCAAAACCTTATATATTCTTAGACAAATGTTCCCTGAAATATATTTTGCTTTAGGATTTTAAAGTAGTGAACATTTTTGCAAATTAAAGGGACAGTCAAGTAAATTAAAAAAAAACTTCATTATTCAAATAGAGCATGTAATTTTAAACAACTTTCCAATTTACTTTTATCACCAATTTTGCTTTGTTCTTTTGGAATTCTTAGTTAAAAGCTAAACCTAGGCGGTTCATATGCTAATTTCTTAGACCTTAAAGGCCGCCTCTAATCTGAAAGCATTTTGACAGTTTTTCACCACTAGAGGACATTAGTTCATATGTTTCACATAGATAACATTGTGCTCACGCATGTGAATATACCGAGGAGTGAGCACTAATTGGCTAAAATGTCTGTCAAAAGAACTGAAATAAGGGGGCAGTTTGCAGAGGCTTAGATACAAGGTAATTACAGAGGTAAAATGTGTATTATTATAACTGTGTTTGTTATGCAAAACTGGGGAATGGGTAATAAAGGGATTATCTATCTTTTTAACCAGCAAAAAATCTGGTGTTGACTATCCCTTTAAGGGCTCCATGTAATAAGAGGGGGACAAATCTGTCTGTCCACCTTCGCTACATACAGGCAGTGGATCTGTTAGTCCGCTGGCCCGCATGTATCATTACACACTCATCACAGTGTGTAATGCCCGCCCCTTCATTCGCATGACTGAAGGGACTGTCAATCACCGAGAGCATGCAAGCTCTCTGTAATTTTCCCTCGCCACCCAGAAGTGGCGTAGGGTGTAAGACGCAGTGGTCTAATGACCGCTGCTTCTTACATTGCGGGAAGCAGGCTCACATATGCAAACCTGCCCCGCAAGGGCTCAAGAGCAGCTCTTGCTGCTTCGTACATGGAGCCCATAGTCTCACTATTGCAGTTCCAGTGCATTGATCTTCTGATTTTACTTTGTACCAGTGAGATATTTAAAACACAAATATATGCTTGCCATTTACATTTATAGCATGTTCCACTACACCAGTTATGGGTAGATTGGCACAGTAAGTATGAGACAACAGCAAACCATCTATGTGAAGAAATTACTTGATCAATGTTTCATATACATAGCAATTTTTATTAGGGTATGTTTTTATATTGACCAGTGCATGGTTTGGAAGAAAGGTTTTGCTAGCAAAAGTCCCATCCTAAAGGCACATGAAACAATACGTTTGCTAACAAAATGACAGTGTCTACTCAAGTAACAAGTGTATAAAATCAGCAGTCAGTATACTCACAAAAGAATAAGCACATGTGATGGATGTCACAGGCTGAACAGTTAGCACCGGAGCCCCTTAACAAGGATTACCCGGTGCTATTTTTATTGTTTTTAATAAAGTGGAATCTTGATTTTATAAAACCGTGTTGCTGCTATTTGGAGTGAGCTGGGGGAGCGGTAGCTGAACCTTAGTTATATTCCGGTTATCCAGAGTAACAGTGTGCTGGACCGCTGCTAACTGTTTGTGAGTATACTGACTGCTGATTACAGATTTTCAGTGGTTCACATGATGTGGCGCCTTTTGTGTAGGGTTTGGTTGTGGAATGTGCTGCCTGAGGAATTGGTGAACACCCTCATCTTTTATTTTAAAGGCCGCTTACTCTGGGACTGAATTTGAACACTGGTGAATTGTTTAGCGTTTCTTGTAATACTCCCCTGAGGGAAGTGGTTTTAACAAGTTTGTATAGGCTCCTCCAAATGAGGCAAGTGGTAGGGGTGTTTTGTCATTGAAAAACAGTTGCAGCAAAGTGTCATTATATTCAGTGTATTTTCACACTTTAGCTGATCATGTTTGCCGCACATCGATAAATGCCGACATCATACGCTGTCGGCATTTATCATTGCACAAACATTTCTCGTGAACTGCTTGTGCAATGACGCCCCCTGCAGATTTTCGGCCAATCGGCCACTAGCAGGGGGGGTCAATTAACACGATCATATACGATTGGGCTGATTGCTGTCCACCGCCTCATAGGTTGCGGACGAGTTAAGGAGCTGCTTCTTAACTCCTATTTCCGGCGAGCCTGAAGGCTTGCGCAGAAACAGCAGCATAAGGCAGCATACAGGGCTTGTTAAATCGGCCCCTTGGTTGGTATGTTGATATTGAAATACTATAATTACAAGGTGTTTATCTCCCTTTAATGTCAGGCAACATGTCACTCCCATGAGCATAGGCTATAGCTAAACGTTGACCAATTGTTATAAGTAGTTTTGTATGTTGTTATAGAATGTGAATGAAAACAATATTTTCTTATGTACTAATATGTCTCTTCTGATTATCTTCACAATCTGAGTCTGATCTACTTTTCTTCTCTATTTTGGAGGGTTTGTACCAAACTAATTCACCTTTCTTCTTATGTCTTCTATAAAGCAGCTTGGCCAATAAATACTTTTTATTGTGATTAAATATGTAAGTATAAAGTTTAGTGTAATATTGTGTGACTGTGTATACTATTGTGTTCTGAAAGTAGTCAGTAAAATGTTTGCCTTTTTTTAACATTCTTTTTAATTGTCTTTTATAATTATAAGGAAAGTTGTAGTAAGCACTCAGTTACTTCAAAATATTTCGGTTTATTTTGCAATACATTTGAATTAACTGTTATTTTACTATTTCTTATGCAAGATGAGATGTTTGCTTGTGCGATGCAGATATCATGTGGACTTGCCTTATTCCTTTTGTGTATCTGAGGGTGTGGAGAAGAAATATTCTCAGGATTAAATAGAAGAAAAGATTATCAATAGCACTTGTCAGGTATAACATTTGCATACACTTTATCGGTCAACTATTGCAGCAAAAGGTGGAAATACCTGATTTTCTGGATTCAGGTACCGTACCTTGTACTGTTTGCCAGTTCACCTTAAATATAGTATATTACTTTGATGTTTTATACACATCATAATCTGTGCCATTTAAACAAAAACATCCAGACAGCCATTCATATAGGTTCAGTTCACATCCATGTATGTCTAATAAGACATTGCTGACATTTTATCAGTCAGATCAGGTTTTCTACAGTATTGACTCCGCTCTTGGAGAGGAGACAAAAGGTCCTTTACCTGGCTAAGGTTTCGTATTCATTTCTGTGTGTTATTTGGCTGTTCTTCTATTGTGTAAAGTCACAATGCTAACAGCCTCATGTGTACATGATCCCAAAGTGCTCTAAAGAGGCCAGGAATTTACTGTGTTTGTTTTTTTTAGGGAAGTAATATGAAGAATTCTTTATAATGTAAAAATAAATACCCTACATACCACACCTTTTATACTGGTCTAATTCTTTTATATTTTTATTTGGATCTACTAATAGAGTTGCTACTTTTTTTTCAACAGAACACCATTGTATTCTAACTAAATGCCTTACATACTTTTGCACTATAAATTATGGAAACTTGTTAAACATAAATAAACCTCATATTATGGCTGTATTGTATTGCAGCTGTAGTTTGTTTGATCAAACTATGTTCAATACCATTTTACAAAAAGCTTATAACTGTAGCATGGCTGAACAAATATTTCTGAAAGTTGGCAAATTTAATTGGATTAGAAGTCAGAACAAATCAGATTATCTTTCTTTATTATTAGGATATGAATTTATTTTGACAAAGCTACAGCCAAAACTACAGTAAAAATATTAATTAAATGAGGGTGGGATGTACAGTATTTTTTTCTTTTTGTTTAAAAAACATAATATAAACTACAGCCACAGTACCATACTGTGAAAATATGACATTAAAGGGACAGTCTAGACCCAATACGTATTCTTTATTACTTATTGTTACATACCAGACAAACAACTTGCAACGGGTTCCACATCTATAACCTTGTAAGAAGTATGTGAAACTTTTGAATATTCGTTGTTTGTTAGCAGCCAAAAATAGCCGCCAAGCTCCGCCCACAGCTTTCTTCTTGAACAGTTAGCTGTTTTCTTGTATGACAGTTTAGCAGTGCACGTTTATTTTTTTCAGTTAGCTATTTCAAATTGCACATGCACAAATCAGCATGTAAGAGTAGGACAATGTATTCACAAGTCAATCATTATTGGAGAAAATTAACATACCAAAATATACACACAATAGATGGGTAGAGCTTGGCGACTATTTTCAGCTCCTAACAAGCGATTAATATTTTAAAAGTTTCATGTACTTTTTACAAGCCTATAGATGTGGGACCAGTTGCAGGATGCTTCTATGTAACAATACGTAATAAATTTAATAAATTTTTTGGGGGGGTCTAGTCTCCAGGGTCTAGAGAGAAATACTCATATTGGGGCATATTTATCAAGCTCCGTATGGAGCTTGAGGCCCCTTGTTTCCGGCGAGCCTTCTAAAGACCGCTGATTCATAACTTGTCCGCCTGCTCTGAGGCGGTGGACAGAAATCAACCCGATCGAATATGATCGGGTTGATTGACACCCCCTGCTAGCAGCCGAATGGCCGTGAATCTGCAGGGGGCGGCATTGCACCAGCAGTTCACAAGAACTGCTGGTGCAATGATAAATGCCGACAGCGTATGCTGTCGGCATTTATTGATGTGCAGCGGACATGATACACTACTTCGTATCATGTCTGCATGCACATTGTTAAATATTAGACATGTGCATGGCGAAAAAATTTGGTTCGGTTCGGATCAATTCGGATTTTTTTTAATTTCGGTTCGGAGCGATTCGAATTCGGAAAAATTTGAATCAATTCGGTTTGGATTTGTTTCGGATTCGAATAAATTCGGTTCGGTTTTGTTTCGGATTCACTCGGATTCGAATAAATTCGGCTGGATTCAGTTCGATTCGGAAATTCGGAATTTCGGTAAGTGTTAGGTGGGATTAGACTAGTATTATGTACTAAATTCAGCTGGATTCGGTTCGATTCGGTTCGGAATTTCGGTAAGTGTTAGGTGGGATTAGATTTATACTGTACAATACTAGTGTAATCCATGGCCATCCGAATTTACCAAATAAATCCGAAGTAATTCGGATTTATTCGGTAATTCGGCAGTATTTTAATTCGGAAATTCGGTTCGATCCGAATCGCCGAATTTTCTGAATTTCCGAATCGATCCAAATCGAATCGCACATATCTATTGTAGGGAAAAGGAAGGCGCCAATAGGGTAATATCGCTAAAACCCAGATAAAAGTACAAAGATGGAAGAGACCAATACTCACAAACCAAGCGGCACTATGGCGTGCCTAAAATAGCAGTCCGGGACCTCAACGTCGCCCGGAAGACAGACAAAGGCAGCAGCTAATCCTCGAGCCGGGCCGGGTTCCGTAAGGCCAATCAGGATCTCTGGAGAGTGACACACCTTCCTCCTTGTGTGCCGAAGAGCTGTACACTAGCGGAGGAACAGGCGAATGGCGGTGGACAGTGTTTAAGACTCCAGTTTGCTAAAAATTGCACAGTCCACAAATGGAAAGAGGGGAGAGCAAACTCCAGCAGGGTAAAGTTAAAACAGTTTTATTAAAATGTTTTAAAATCAAAGCATCAAAGCAACGCGTTTCTCGGCTACACAGAGCCGTTTCATCAGGCTGTTATACATATTCTCAAAAGCCTGCTGCTTAAAAACCTCCTCTAACCAATCATATCACTTACAATTTACACACCCCTAACCAAGCTGCTTGCATCTCAAATCACAGCTGACTGGCTAACATAATTCAAGTATGCGTTTCACTTGAAATACACAGTGACAAACTGATAGCGTTAACATTAAAAACTAAAAAGCATCACCTACAAAATTCTTTTGGTGCCTAATTAAATTAATATTTCATTTTTATGTGTGATATTGAATAGTATAATACATTGGATCAGTAATAACTCTAAAAAATTAATTAAAATTACACCGTAAATATTATATGCTATATAACTGATCATAAATTTAAACATTCACTTAAAGATCTTACATAGACAGTTCGTCCTAAATATTACAATTCATACAACCCATAATAATCTGACAGTGAAATCTATTCAAATATGTACTACCATATTTAACCAACTAAATATTGGTGGATAATACTATTTTCATATATAGACTTATAAAACTAGATCTGGCTCACTGGCTCAAGTAGTCATACAAAAATGTGTATACCCTTTCAACTGATACAAGATAGCAAAAAAAAAAAAAATATACTAAATAAATAAAAATCAAACTCATTGTGCAATAAATGAACCAGCATAGTCGTTCATATTGTGCATTAATAAGCTATCTATATCTTCATAAAAAATTATTATTAAATAACCTATTACCAATCAATAATACCCAAATATTGGAACTAAAATAAATTAATTATGAAAAGCTGCAAGATCGATATTTGCATTGAGGCCAAATGGATTTAAAGTCTGGAGTCTATAGATCCAGAAGGTCTCTCTCTGTCTGAGCCTATAGAATCGATTATAAAAGTCAGATCTTGGGATATGCTCAATTGGAGTTATTTGCAAACAATGTAAATTACCGCTATGTTTAATATTACAATGTCGGGGTACACTATGTGATTTAAAGTTGGTTTTAATGTTTCTAAAATGTTCTGACCACCTCACACTCAATCGTCTGCAGGTGCGCCCTACATATTGATACCCGCAAACGCAGGAAAGCAAATAAATCACATAATTGGATGCACAAGTCATCCGACTACTCATTTTATAAATTTTAGATGTTGAGTTAGATTTAAAGGTGTCTACATTATGCGTTATGAAATCACACATTTTATATTTTTTATGGTTACATTTAAAACTCCCTTTTCTTTGTATTTTACAGATGGTATTGTTGGCCTTATTATTATTTGTATTAATTATGTTGTTCCTATTTTTAACCACTTTACTAGGTGCCAGGATCCTTTTTAAGTTAGGTGCTCTTCTATAAATGACAGTAGGTTTCGAATCTAACAATGGGCCTAGAATAGGGTCTTTTAGTAGAATTTTCCAGTGTTTCATGATACTCTTTTTAATTGTACCATGATTACAATTATATTCGGTAATGAACATGGTCCGATTACCAAGACCAACCTGAGATTGTGTGTTTGCTATCTTTTAAATATGTCCCATAGACTTCACAGGGGAAGGACTAACTAAATTCTATAAGAAAGGGAGGAAGTTGGAAGTCCCAGAGAGATGAGAACTGCCTCTCATAGAAAGTAATGAAGGCTCTCTGCGATACAAAATCTTACAGAGGAGAGAGAAGCTAACAGGGGAGCACCTGCCACTCTGATAAATCCCCAGTTAGCAGCAAATGCTAAATAAACTAGAATGATAGGTGCCAAATTATGTGAAAAATTACTTCTTCAGTGTATCGTGATAACAACCGTATACTCACTTTTTAGTCATCTTCACTCCTAGTAATCCGATGAATGCCACCTCAGGGTCTGTCTGTATAATATCCTTGGTACCATGGAGATCTTACAGTGTGTCTCTCCTAGTGCCTCATATGTACAGCCTGTTTGACTCGGTAAAATTGTCTCATTGCAGCGAACACCAGACTGGCCAATAACAAATCACCTTTGCACTGATTCTTTTCGGCTCTCTTAACTGCAGGTTAATGCGAGGAGGAACTGAATGTCAGATCGGTTTGGTGATCCCTTTCAATGACAAGTATATCTGCACTTCACTTTCACCTCACTCCTCATCAAGGAGGCAAAAGAAAATGACTGACGATCAAGGGAAGTGGGAGAGATTTAAAGCTCTGGTGTGTTGGGGTGTCTTTTGCCTCCTCCTAGTGATCAGGAGGGGAATATTCCCACGCGTGATGACTTATGAACTTTCACCATCTGATGAAAGAAATCTGCCTTTCTATAATCTTGTGAGGGATCTTGCAGTGCTGGAGGATTATTTTAGATCATCTCATCTGAGCAGAAAGCTTTAAATAATTGGGTCCATAATACTCTACATCAGAGTTTCTCAACTCCAGTCTTCAGGACCCTTAACAGGCCAGAGTTTCATTATATCTTAACTAGAGCACAGGTGAAATAATCATCTGAATGGTGAGAGCAGGTTAGTAACCATGGTTACTGATCAGCTGATTATTTCACTTGTGCTCTAGTTAGGTTATAATGAATATCTGGCCTGTCAAGGGTTCTGAGGACTGGAGTTGAGAAACACTGCTCTACATCTATGCAGTGTGTTGTTACTCATGTGGTAAGTCTACACAAGTGTAATTTCCCTAGGCAGTAAAAATCTCAAGAAATATACAATTTCACAGGTTTTTATCCATGAAATATTTGCTCAATAATTGGTATTCTATATTAGTTCCAGATTCTTAGCAGTGGGTAAATAAGAATGCCCTGTGTTTCCTGAGCACATAGATATCCAACATGTACAGGTTTTCTGAACCCCTTGGTGACCACTGCCAGTAAACTTGCAATATGTCATAGGCCTGCTCAAGCATGACATTTTTATGATACAATTAAACAATGTTTAACTATTTTGCTGGGCTAAACTTTACCACATATCAAATATAACATGTTAAATTTGTATATTTTTCAACACTTTAAGGATTATAAAATTTCACAATTTAAATTTCATGGAAATACTTGCTCATTAATTGGTTTCTATAGTCAGTGTTTTTCTTTTTTTTTCCCAAGAATATTTCTAGCTTTTTTTGTTTTTTAGCAGATTCTTGGGTATATAAATTCTAGGATTGTGATACCTAAAGTTGACAAGGGTGCTTTGGTTATGCTTATGGACAAGACACATTATTAAGAAGGTATGTATCAATTAAATGATTCTGATCTTGGATAGAAATCCCACTACTTTCTATAAATGGCAGCTTAGTATTTTAACTAATGCTGTGGAGGAATGGATCATTGATTACACCTTTTTGAATTTTTTGTTGATAGATGAAGTAGTGGTCCCTTTTTTCCACTGCTTACTAAAAGTACACAAGGATATTCAGACACTCCTGACAGAGGCAGGTATTAGGTGTCTAGGAGAAAACCTTTCTAAATTTGTAGACGATCATTTATAGCACTTAGTAATCTTTTTTTCAGTTATCTTAAAGAGACAGTCTAGACCAGAATTTTTATTGTTTTAAAAGATAGATAATCCCTTTATTACCCATTCCCTAGTTTTGCATAACCAACACAGTTATAATAATATACTTTTAACCTCTGTGATTATTTTGTATCAAAGCCTCTGCAAACTGCCCCTTTATTTCAGTTCTTGTGACAGACTTGCAGTCTAGCCAATCAGTGCCTGCTCCCAGATAACTTCACGTGCATGAGCACAGTGTTATCTATATGAAATACGTGAACTAACACCCTCTAGTGGTGAAAAACTGTTAAAATGCATTCTGAAAAGAGGTGGCCTTCAAGGTCTAAGAAATTAGCATATGAACCTCCAAGCTTAAGCTTTCAACTAAGAATACCAAGAGAACAAAGCAAAATTGGTGATAAAAGTAAATTGGAAAATTGTTTAAAATTACATTCTCTATCTGAATCATGAAAGTTTATTTTGGCCTAGACTGTCCCTTTAAGGTTACCAAAATGTTTGTTAGTACATCTGTTTTACACCAGTGCCCAGCATGATTTGGAATTAAAACAATATTTTTAAGCATTTCTCGAGATATGATTCTAAGTTAATAGATTTTCATTTGGTTTAATACATAATTTTTTATTTAAGGTTGTTTTTTTCCCAAAGATGTGACACAGTTATAGGAGCTTTATTTGCCCCATCATAAGCTAACCTCTTTATAGGGTAGGAGGCTGTGCCACATGTTTGGACCATAATACATTTTTTGTTTTGTTATGACTTGATGAAAATAATTTGTGCCTAAAATTGAACTGTGTCATTGATAAACAGACTGTTAATTTTCGGATGTAACTATTAAAGGACCAGTAAATACAGTAGCTTTGCACAACCAGCAAACACATAACAAGACAATGGAATAGCATTAAGTCTGAACTTTAACCCCTTAATGACCGCAGCACTTTTCCATTTTCTGGCCGTTTGGGACCAAGGCTATTTTTACATTTCTGCAGTGTTTGTGTTTAGCTGTAATTTTCCTCTTACTCATTTACTGTACCCACACATATTATATACCGTTTTTCTCGCCATTAAGTGGACTTTTTAAAGATACCATTTTTTTCATCATATCTTATAATTTACTATAAAAAAATTATATAATATGAGGAAAAAATCACACTTTTTCTAACTTTGACCCCCAAAATCTGTTACACATCTACAACCACCAAAAAACACCCATGCTAAATAGTTTCTAAATTTTGTCCTGAGTTTAGAAATACCCAATGTTTACAGGTTCTTTGCTTTTTTTGCAAGTTATAGGGCCATAAATACAAGTAGCACTTCGCTATTTCCAAACCCCTTTTTTTTCAAAATTAGCGCTAGTTACATTGGAACACTTATATCTTTCAGGAATCCCTGAATATCCCTTAACATGTATATTTTTTTTTTTAGAAGACACCCCAAAGTATTGATCTAAGCCCATTTTGGTATATTTCATGCCACCATTTCACCGCCAAATGCAATCAAATAAAGAAAATCGTTCACTTTTTCACAATTTTTTTCACAAACTTTAGGTTTCTTACTGAAATTATTTACAAACAACTTGTGCAATTATGGCATAAATGGTTGTAAATTATTCTCTGGGATCCCCTTTGTTCAGAAATAGCAGACATGTATGGCTTTTGTTGTTGCTTTTTGGTAATTAGAAGGACGCTAAATGCCACTGCGCACCACAAGTGTATTATGCCCAGCAGTGAAGGGGTTAATTAGGGAGCATATAGGGAGCTTCTAGGGTTAATTTTAGCTTTAGTGTAGTGTAGTAGACAACCCAAAGTATTGATCTAGGCCCATTTTGGTATATTTCATGCCACCATTTCACCGCCAGATGCGATCAAATTAAAAAAAACGTAACATTTTTCACAATTTTAGGTTTCTCACTGAAATCATTTACAAGCAGCTTGAGCAATTATGTCACAAATGGTTGTAAATGCTTCTCTGGGATCCCCTTTGTTCAGAAATAGCAGACATATATGACTTTGGCGTTGCTTTTTGGTAATTAGAAGGCCGCTAAATGCCGCTGCACATCACACGTGTATTATGTCTAGCAGTGAAGGGGTTAATTAGGTAGCTTGTAGGGAGCTTGCAGGGTTAATTTTAGCTTTAGTGTAGAGATCAGCCTCCCACCTGACACATCACACCCCCTGATCTCTCTCAAACAGCTCCCTTCCCTCCCCCACCCCACAATTGTCCCCGCCATCTTAAGTACTGGCAGAATGTCTGCCAGTACAAAAATAAAGGGAATCTTTAAAATTGTATAGCATATTTACATATGCTGCTGTTTAGGATCCCCCTTAGCCCCCAACCTCCCTGATCCCCCCTCAAACATCTCTCTAACCATCCCCCTTTGCCTTTTTGGGGGCCATCTTGGGTACTGGCAGCTATCTGCCAGTACCCAATTTGCAGAAAAAAATGTTGTTTTTTTATTTTTCCCCATTTTTTTTCTGTAGTGTAGCTTCCCTCCCACATACCAACCCAACACCACCTGATTTCACTTTTTATTTTTATTATTATTAGGTTTTAGAACCCTGATTAGCAAATCCCGGTCATCCCCGCCCACGATCCTGCCCCCCTCCACATCACTGGGCCCATCGATGGCCGCCACCCGCCTCCCACGTCGGCTCCCACCCACCAACGATACCGGCCATCGATGTCCGGTGCAGAGAGGGCCACAGAGTGGCTCTCTCTGCATCGGATGGCCATACATGGTTATTGCAGGATGCCTCCATATCGAGGCATCACTGCAATAATCGGAAAGCAGCTGGAAGCGAGCAGGATCGCTTCCAGCTGCTTTCCACACCGAGGACGTGCAGGGTACGTCCTCAGGCGTTAACTGCCTTTTTTTTTGAGGACGTACCCTGCACGTCCTCAGTCATTAAGGGGTTAAATAAGTAGTAGATTTTTTTTGGGACAAATTTCAAAGTTATGTTTATTTCCACTCCCCCTGTATCATGTGACTCTCATCAACCAATCACAAATGCATATACGTATAGTCTGTGAATTCTTGCACATGCTCAGTAGGAGCTGGTGACTCAAAAGGGTAAATATAAAAAGATTTTGCAAATTTTGTTAACGGAAATAAATTGGAAAGTTGTTTAAAATTGCTGCTCTATTTGAATCATGACAGTTTAATTTTGGCTTGAGTGTCCCTTTAAGGGGGACAGAGTTTCAAAGATGATTATAGCACAGAATTATAGAACGCCTACAGCAGCTTAAACCATTTATGATCCTATATGTACCATTAGGGCCACCCCTTAATGATTAAGGTAAAGCATAACTGTACTAGGGAGAAGATTATAATAAATAACTTGGTGACCTTATGGATAGGCTTTAAGTCAAGATGTATAAAGCTTCTGAACTACTTGCTTGTAAAGATGAGAAGGATACTATGGGGTCAATTTATTAAGCAACGGATGCTGTTTCAGAGCCCTATCATTTCAGGTCCGCCTAAAATGGAAGTTGAGAAGCAGCGCCGCGGTCGTTTAGGTGGCGGACTGAAATCATCCAGATACGATACAATCAAGATGATTCACAGCCCCTGCTAGCAGCTGTTTGGCCGCCAGCGATCACCAGAGAAATGTTAAAGCGTATGCTGTCGGCATTTAGCGAGGTCGAGTGGACCTGATTCGCTACAGCTTGCCTCTTAATAAATCTACCCCTATAGCTCAAACCAAATTTCTGCTTTAGAAAGATGTGGAGAATTTTCAGGGAGGTAAAAATGACAAAGTGTATATTTTACTAGTGTTGATCAATTATCTAATGTAGTTTTAAAAGGTTGGATGTTAGTTCGCAGAAGGGTGAGTGAATATATATATATATATAAAAATTAAAAAAATATGTTTTGTCCATCTAGGCTGAAGAATCAAAGATAACCAACATGGTTGTGAAATTATGGATTCTATAAATGTTAAAGTGAAATTTGTAAGAGCTGTAGACCTTTCTGTATTTTATGTTCCAAATTCAAATCTTGTGTCATCAATAAACAATATAAAAGTAGTCTTATTTGAATTGTGAGACTTTGTATGTTGTGTATCTGATTATGTGCACTGTGTAGGTCATATGAAGAGCCCTATAAAAGATAGAATTTTGGAACATTTGCATAATGCTGAAATATGTAAAGCAGACACTGTATTTTCACTATCTCTTAAAGGGACACTGAACCCAATTTTTTTTTTCTTTCATGATTCAGATAGAGCATGCAATTTTAAGAAACTTTCTAATGTACTCCTATTATCAATTTTTCCTAATTCTCTTGCTATCTTTATTTGAAAAGCAAGAATGTAAGTTTAGAAGCCAGCCCATTTTTGGTTCACAAACTGGGTTGTCCTTGCTGATTGGACAGCACCAATAAACAAGTGCTGTCCAGAGTACTAAACCAAAAATTGTCTGGCTCCTTAGCTTAGATGCTTTCTTTTTCAAATAAAGATAGCAAGAGAACGAAGAAAAATTGATAATAGGGGTAAACTAGAAAGTTGCTTAAAATTGCATGCTCTATTTGAATCATGAAAGAAAAATTTTGGGTTTAGTGTCCCTTTAAGTTTTAGGCAACAGAACACACTAAGAGACCTCCCAGTGGAGGGGGCAGGGAGTCCCTCTTGGACTGCAAGGAGGTATTTTGGATTTTTTTCTTGAGCACTATAACAACCATATTGGTTAAATAAAAAGACAGATGTGAATTTCTATATTTGAGTACTAAGCAGTACATACAGGGTTAATGTACCCAAAAGGAGGGACCATTATTTACTGGTGAGGAATAATTGATTGATGGATAACAGCCTTCGAATACATTTTTTCTGTATATATATATATATTTTAATGATTAAGAACCAAAGGGCATGAAACACCTCTGATCCTTTATTTTTCACTTTGCGTGATTTTATGCATTTTTGTCTTGGTCAACAACTCACTAATTTTGGAACTTGTTTTTTACTGATTATTAACACAAGACATGTAACATCCCAAGCAATTACTTACATGCATACATCACAGTATTTTCATATTAAATAACTATTACAGTCATGGGGGCCGATTTATCAAGTGTCTGGCGGACATGATCTGTTGTAACGATCATGTCCGCAAGTAGTTCTGGTGCCGCCCCTGCAGTGCCACTAGCTGGGGGTGTCAATCAGCCCGATCGTATGAGATTGGGCGGATTGATGTCTGCAGCCTCAGAGACAGCGGACGAGTTAAGGAGCTGCGACCGCTGCTTCTTAACTCCTGTTTCCGGCGAGCCTAAAGGCTCGCGTGGAAACAGAGGCATTGTGGCCGATACAGAGATTGTTAAATTGGCCCCATGATATCTTTTCGAGCATCATCTACAGTGTTACAGGTTTTTATTGGCAATTAATACACATTGTTTAATATTGCTTATGATTATACCCTGGATCATGCCAGATCATCAAGGAATTGGCACAGACAGGAGAGGCACTAAACATATTTAAACCCATGGGGGATATCTATCAAGCCGTCAACCTGAAATATGCTGGAATTCCGCAGTGTAATTGTGGCGAGCTTGATTTGACTTAGTTTGCAAAGCCTACAGACAGGCAAAAGTTGAAATTTGTGACATACGATCCGCCGGTCTCAATCCGACACAGATCGATGCTTATGTCATTACAGATTTTCCGAATACACATTCAGCACTATTTGACACTTTTTCAAAGTTATCAAATAGTTAACAGGTACACTCGCGGCTATTCCGGTCCAGCGTATCTGGTTTTCAATCCGCCACCCTGGAGGCCACGGATGCAGTGGCGTAACTAGAAACCACAGGGCCCAGGTGCAAGAATCTAATAAGGCCCCCCCCACCACCCCTCCCCCCTCCAAAAAAGGTGAATTCAATACATATATATATATTATTATTTTTACATTTAACACAGAAAAAACTGTGAATCAGATTGCATGTCTGCAAAAGGAGGTACCCTGTGCCCACAGTCTGTGGGATGGTCTGACCCCCTATTACTGTATATATATAGTGACACTATTTAACCCCTTAGTACTGTATATAGTAAGTTAGTGACACAGTCTGTAATCTGCCGGTGAGATAGCTGGCCTGACCCTACCCGCCCAGTACTTTATAAAGTGACCACAGTAGTCAGTGACATGGTCCACCCCCCATACTGTATATAGTGGCACTGTATAGTGACACTGTTTACCCCCTGCCCCCCCCATGCTGTAGTAACAAGGTCTGTAACTTGCTGGTTCCACAAACATACACAAACACACATACATGCATAAATACACACACAGTCACATACATACACACACACACATACTACATGCATAAATACACACACAGTCACATACATACACACACACACACCCTACACACACACATAAACACCAATGTGTAAAACAGAAACTAACCCCTGTAGTCATGTCACACTCACATGATATCAGTGCAAGCAGTGATAGGTTAACGTTTTTTTTTTTTAAGCTGGGCCCCCACCCTCAGGGGCCCAGTCACACCTGCGACCTCTGCACCCCCTGTAGTTTCGCCCCTGCGCGGATGCCATAGGAATCAATGGGAGTCTGAAAGCATC
This sequence comes from Bombina bombina, assembly GCF_027579735.1. NCBI lineage: Eukaryota > Metazoa > Chordata > Amphibia > Anura > Bombinatoridae > Bombina > Bombina bombina. Next base: position 127,488,835 of record NC_069504.1, on the reverse strand, counting down.
GAAAGCTTATGTTCGGTGCTGCCAGATATCCCATTGATTTCTATGGTAGAAAACCAGTAACATTTACACCTAACACCCTAACATAAGCCCAGAGTCTAAACACCCCTAATCTGCCGCCTCGACATCGCCGCCACCTACATAATGTTATTAAGCCCTATCCCGCCGCTCCCGGACCACACCGCAAATAAATAAAAGTATTAACCCCTATCCCGTCACTCCCGGACACCGCCGCAACTAAATAAAAGTATTAACCCCATCCCGCCGCTCCCGGACCCCACCGCAACTAAATAAATGTATTAACCCCTAAACCCCTGGCCTCCCACATCACTACCAATTACTAAACCTATTTACCCCTAAACCGCCAGCCCCCCCGACATCGCAATAAACTAAATTAAGCTATTAACCCCTTAACCCAACAACCCGCTAACTTTACATTAAAATTACAACATCCCTATCTTATAATAAATTTAAACTTACCTGTAGAATTAAATTAAACTATATTAAACTATTAATTAACCTATTATACTAAAATTACATTAAACTACCAATTAAATTAACTATATTACATATTTAAAAACCTAACCCTACTCAAATTATTTATATATACAATTAAAAATTACTAAATTACAAAAAAATAAACATTAAGTTACAAAAAATAAAAAACACTAAATTACAAAAAATAAAAAACACTAAATTACAAAAAATAAAAACACTAAATTACAAAAAATAAAAAACCACAGTATCAAAAATAAAAAAGAATTACACCTAATCTAATAGCCCTATCAAAATAAAAAAGACCCCTAAATAAAAAAAAAAACATAGCCTACAATAAACTACCAATGACCCTTAAAAGGGCCTTTTGCTGGGCATTTCCCCAAAGAAATCAGCTCTTTTACCTGTAAAAAAGAAAAATACAAACACCCCCCAACAGTAAAACCCACCACCCACACAACCAACCCCCCAAATAAAAGCCCTATCTAAAAAACCTAACCTCCCAATTGCCCTGAAAAGGGCATTTGTATGGGCATTGCCCTTAAAAGGGCATTTAGCTTTTTACTGCCCAGACCCTACTCTAAAAATAAAACCCACCCAAAAAAAACTTAAATAAACCTAACCCTAACCCCCGACGATCCACTTACTGTTTTTGAAGTTCCGCTTGAAGGATCCATCCAGCCGGCAAGAAGTCTTCATCCAGGCGGACTCTTCTATCTTCATCCATCTGGCGAAGAGCGGGTCCATCCTGAAGACATTCGGCGCGGAGCGGGTCCATCCTGAAGACATCCGACGAGGAGCTCCTCTTCAATATGGTCTCCGCCGTAAACTGGATCTTGAATGCAAGTGACGTCATATAAGATGTCGTCCCTTGCATTCCTATCGACTGAAAAGTTCCAATCAGCCAATAGGATTGAGCAGCTCTCATCCTATTGGCTGTTCCATTGGTTTAAATGTTATAAAGTATATTAATCTAACAATGTTGGTTGTGCAAAGCTGGGGAATGGGTAGTAAAGGCGTTATCTATCTTTTTAAACAATAGCAATTTTAATGTAGACTGTCCCTTTAAGTCAAAATAAACTTTTATGATTCAGATAGAGCATGCAGTTTTAAGAGACTTTTCAATTTACTTCCATTATCCAATTTTGCACTGTCTTTTTATATTCACACTTTCTGGGGATCAAGATCCTACTGAGCATCTGCACAAGCTCACAGGGTATACGTATACTAGTCTGTGATTGGCTGATGTCTGTCACATGATACAAGGGGCCGGAAAATGGGAGAAAAAATAATTGTCAGAATTTTTTTTACTGCTTATTTGAAATTCAGAGTAGGTGTTAAATATTTGTCTTTTTATTATGCACTTGTTAATTATGCAATTATTTTGCATTGAGTGGTCCTTTAAGTCTTCTGGAAGTTACCACCTTTCAAAGTAAGAGAGGAGCTCTTCACCTGACAGAAAGGAACCTAAGTCATGCGTATGATTTTAAAAACATGTATCTTTAAATAAACTCTGACTTGCTATGCATTTGTCAACACTAAGTATAACTAACATACTAACTAACATTAAACTAACCTAGTAACAGTGTTCCTATTCCTCTTTATACATGTTCCTGACTCTCCTTCGCTTTAGGGTACAAAATAATTATAAAACAATAAGATCTGTGCAATTGTTTTTGGAAAGCTGGATTAACAAATCTCTTAAAGTCTGGCATGTATGAATATGTACGAGGTATGTCATAATAAGATTAGGTAATGCTTGTAGCACAACTTTCTTACACACAAAATGTAGCACAAATGACAGGTCATGAATGTTACATCATATGCATACATTAAGTTATTTAACAAGGGGTGTCTAACTATTCAAATGCCGGCCCCTAATGCACTTGGGTGCGACAAGCCTGGTTTACTCATATTTATTATTTGATACAATGAAAGACAATAAGCAGTTATAATGCCAGAGGATTAACTGGAATATAATTAGCTAATTAACTACCTGGTCTTGTGATCCTTTCTATCTATCATGCAATGTGTTTGATGGACTGTTTATTAAGGATGTAATGACAGCTATATATTTGCTAAGATAAGTCTAGCAGACCTATTTATCTATCATCACTGGAATTACGTTACATTGTGCCAATGATGAGAATCTAGCAGCCATAGCCCCCAAGCACACAGTTGTTTCATATAATTAATACATGCTGTATAATCACTTATCAGTGTTTAATGGGCATAGTAAAGACATGGAAGTGATGCATTAACTTTACCCCTTTACTACCAGGAATTTCAGAGAAAAAGTTGCCCAAATTACTGGAGAATATATATATATATACACAAATGTGTGTATGTACGTTTATATACACATGTGTTTATGTGTTTATATATGTGTGTGTGTGTGTATATATATATATATATATATATATATATATATATATATACAGGTAGCCCTCAGTTTACGCCGGGGTTAGGTTCCAGAAGGAATGGTTGTAAATTGAAACCGTTGTAAATTGAAACCCAGTTTATAATGTAAGTCAATGGGAAGTGAGGGAGATAGGTTCCAGGCTCCTCTCAAAATTGTCATAAGTAACCCCTAATACATTATTTTTAAAGCTTTGAAATGAAGACTTTAAATGCTAAACAGCATTATAAACCTAATAAAATAACCACACAACACAGAATATATAATTAAACTAAGTTAAATGAACAAAAACATTTGCTAAACAGCATTATAAACCTAATAAAATAATCACACAACACAGACTTCACTTGCATTTTTCTGCAAACAGTTATGTCTATGCATTTCAATCTGGACTGATTTATAGACAGGAAGATCTTGTTCCTTTGAAATCAGCTTGATAGCTTAGGTCTGCTTAAACTGATTAATTTCAGCTTGCTTAGTTTTGCTGCAACACAAGCGGACAGCTCCACATACTGGCTATTTTAATAAATGCACTGCTTCTCAATGCTTTTCAATAGCAGTCACATGACTGGAAAAAAGGTTGTTATTCTGAAACGGTGTAAATTGAACCGTTGTAAAACGAGGGCCACCTGTATATATATATATATGTATATATATATTCAAAGGTGGATACAGCGCCTATATGTCCAATATACTGATGTGGTATGTGAGGAATAAAGGATGGGAAAAAGCAAATAAGAACATAGAAAATAAAAGAAAAAATAAAAGAAAAATATATATATATTAAAATAAAATAACAATAAAAGGTCCAGCTAAAAATAGCATATAAAATATATAAACTCTGAAACGATGTTCATATGAGTCCTAGAAGTAATATAAATCGTAGTGAATCTCCAGATGTAGTGGTTGTATAGATATAGTTGGTATATAATACCCTTACCAGATATTACCTCAATCGAATGAGGTAAGTATGCCGCACTGGGGGTATATATAGATGATTGGGTTTCCTCCTTGTATCCTGCTTGTGGTGTTCGTTGACCTCTTGGAGTATGCAGGGATATGCCTCTGATGATGAATAGATCCCTTATACTTCCTATGGATTCGTGGTTGGCCTCTTGGAGTGCTCTTTCTGCTCTGGTATTAACTTTCTCCGGCGTGAGGATACCCAGGGAGACACAAAGGAAATATATAGTGTAATACCGTTTATTTTCTTAAAAAAGCATAAAGATACAGTTTATATCGCACTCACATTTGACATCCTCAAACAGTATGAGGTATGTATATGGCACATATAATTTAGAGGAATCCTTTCCACAGGTTAGAATGGGATACAAAATCCCCAGTCACAATTACAGACCTCGCAAAGAATTTGCATACAGCTGTGGTGTATTTCAAAGTAAGCAAAGCAGTGCAGCATAAATGGCACATAAAGCACCGCTAGTGAGACTAGCTGCAAGGAGGAGCACAATCTTATCAAAAGACAACAAAATGGAACATGAATTAAAATGTGTATACAAACAAGTCAATTCCCTAACGCGTTTCAAAGGTTTGAATCCTTCTTCTTGTTGTCTTTTGATAAGATTGTGCTCCTCCTTGCAGCTAGTCTCACTAGCGGTGCTTTATGTGCCATTTATGCTGCACTGCTTTGCTTACTTTGAAATACACCACAGCTGTATGCAAATTCTTTGCGAGGTCTGTAATTGTGACTGGGGATTTTGTATCCCATTCTAACCTGTGGAAAGGATTCCTCTAAATTATATGTGCCATATACATACCTCATACTGTTTGAGGATGTCAAATGTGAGTGCGATATAAACTGTATCTTTATGCTTTTTTAAGAAAATAAACGGTATTACACTATATATTTCCTTTGTGTCTCCCTGGGTATCCTCACGCCGGAGAAAGTTAATACCAGAGCAGAAAGAGCACTCCAAGAGGCCAACCACGAATCCATAGGAAGTATAAGGGATCTATTCATCATCAGAGGCATATCCCTGCATACTCCAAGAGGTCAACGAACACCACAAGCAGGATACAAGGAGGAAACCCAATCATCTATATATACCCCCAGTGCGGCATACTTACCTCATTCGATTGAGGTAATATCTGGTAAGGGTATTATATACCAACTATATCTATACAACCACTACATCTGGAGATTCACTACGATTTATATTACTTCTAGGACTCATATGAACATCGTTTCAGAGTTTATATATTTTATATGCTATTTTTAGCTGGACCTTTTATTGTTATTTTATTTTAATATATATATATTTTTCTTTTATTTTTTCTTTTATTTTCTATGTTCTTATTTGCTTTTTCCCATCCTTTATTCCTCACATACCACATCAGTATATTGGACATATAGGCGCTGTATCCACCTTTGAATATATATTCTCTTTTACTGTCTAGGGCTTCACAACCCTCCCAGTATATGTCCTATACAGCTGCCACTATTTCCTATACACCCTCTGACCAGCGCCCATAACAGAGTATCACTTGTGTCAACTCAGTACACTGAGGAGACACATTTTACTTATTTCTACATATATGTATATATATATATATATAATCCCATCCGGTATACAGTGTTACCCTCCAGAGGTCATCTGCCTGGGTGCAAACATGTAATAAATATTCCTGAAAAAAGGTTGTTTCCCCGAAAACGTTTCATTAAAAGTATTTTTCTTGCTTTATCCAAAGACCTGAGAGTATTGACCATCCATATTTATTTTTACTTTTCGGTCTCTTTATTAAGATACAAACAGAAAATACAGGAAATATGCATACAAAATATAAAAAAAAAAAAAAAAAATTCAGAACAAAATATCTTCTTCAGGCAAAAGTCAGTATTTAGTGTGACCTCCCTTGGCACTAAGCACATTTTGAACTCTTTCGGGGAGACTGTACTGAAGTTTTCTGAAGTAATCTGCTGGTATATTATACTAGGCTTCTATCAACACCTCCCAGAGTTCCTCTTTAGATTTAGGTTGTCTTTTATTTCTTTATCTTTCCAGGTGATCCCATACTGCCTCTATAATATTCAGCTCTGGACTCAGTGTTTTATAAGCTGTTTTTCTCTCCAAATATGCTTGGAATCGTTATCATGCTGAAAAATAAGATTATTACCAATCAGGAGCTTTCCAGAAGGAATGGCATGATGAATTAAAACCTGTCTGTACTTTTCAGCATTCATGATCCCATCAATTTGGACAATATCGCCAACACCACTGGCAGAAATGCAGCCCCGAACCAGGACAGACCCTCCACCATGTTTCACTAAAGACTGCAAGCACTCATTCTTCCATCTCTCTCCAACTCTTCTTCTCACATATTGTGGACCATTGGACCCAAAAATTTCACACTTGAATTCGTCACTCCATAATGCTCTTTTCCACTGATCTTCATTTCAATCTTTATGAGCTTTAGCATATCTTAACCTTTTCACCCTGATCCCCTTCTGAAAAAGTGGTTTCTTGGCTGCTAGCCTTCCACAAATGCCATTCCTGATCAAGCTTCTTCGGACTGTAGAAGGGTCAACTTAGCATCCCGATGAAGCTGCCAGATGCTGAGCCAGGTCCTTGCTGGACTTCTTCCGATCTCTCAAAGAAGAAACTCTGAGAAACTTCTAATCAGATTTTGAATGTTTTCTTGGCCTTCCAGTCCTTTTTTATCCTTGACCTCTCCTGATTCTTCAAATTTCTTTATAACAGCTTGAAAAACTAATCTTGAGTATCAAGTTTGTTTGCTGATTTCCCTTTGAAAGTGGCCTTGCTGATACAAAAGTATGATTTTATGTTTGTCAAATTCTGTGATCTGGCATTTTGAATGGAATGATGTGATTGAAAGTTGGTCTTATTAGCAAGCTTCCAATGAATAAGGCTCATACCACATGTGTATGTAATGCTCAAGCATATCTTGGTGTAATAGACCTTTTTCACAGCAGTCATTTTGACATAAATAGTAGGACAAATACAGGTGTTAGCAGTGACCTTAATTAGAGTTCCATTTATTTTAGGTTATGAGCGCTAGGTTCCTGCTATTGCTCAAATGTAAGGGGAGGTCACACTAAATAATTGCCATTTTGGCCTATAGGAGCTGTTTTTTTTTCTGATTTTTTTTCTCTGTTTTTTAATACTGCAAACAAAACTCCTGTATTTTATAGTTGTATTCTAATAAAGAAACTGAGAAATAATAATATATGGTCATTATACCATTGCTAAAACAACACCTCTAATGGTGGCCTAAGACTTTTGCACAGTACTGTGTGTATGTATATAATTCCATCAAATTGGTCAGTATTGCTTCCGACTTGAAAAAGGAAGACATTCTTATGAAAGCTTGTCATCTTATAAATGTATAGTTAGTCCAATAAAAAGTATCATTGTTTAATACAATACTCTTGTTATTTTGATATCTAAATCTCTGGACTAACACGGCTACTCCAATCAACGTATATATATATATATATATATATATATATATATATATATATATATATATACACTTTTGAATCCTTTCCACTTAAAGGGACAGTCTACACCAAAAATGTTCTTATTTAAAAAGATAGATAATCCCTTTATTACCCATCCCCCAGTTTTGCATAACCAACATAGTTATATAAATACACTTTTTACCTCTGTGATTACCTTGTATCTAAGCCTTTGCAGACAGCCTCCTTATCTAAGTGCCTTTGACAGACATGCAGTGTAGTCAAATTAGTCAATCATTGAAGACTCCTAAATAACTTCACGGGAATGAGCACAATGTTATCTATATGACACAAAAATACCACCAAGGGAACAAAGCAAATTTGATGAGAAAAGTAAATTGGAAAGTTGTTTAAAATTGCATACCCTATCTGAATCATGAAAGGCTAGTTTTGACTTTACTGTCCCTTTAAATTACATTAAAACATGAACAATCTTTTTTATTCATTTGTATAATTTGTATTGTGTTTTTAAAGTAAATATTTCAATATTTCACATTCTAATATTCTTTACATAGAAGAAAATGTTATTTTCAATTTTTAGATATTTACACATATTAACACAGAAATATATATGTATATAAGCATGTACTTATTTATTTACTGGGAAAACACAGTTCCCATTGACCACAATGTAAAGGCACTTTACCCCACTCCCACCAACTTTAGCCACAAAATACTGCCTAGTGCAGTAATTTTATTAAAAAATAAAGATGCTGCAATCTTTATTTTTTAATATAATACACTAGACAGTATTTTGGGGACATGTTGGGCATATTTATAAAATTAACCAGAGGTCTGACCTCTGGTTAATTTTGTAAGCGCTAATTGCTACCACGAGCTTGCATTTGCATTAACCAACCACTTGTAATGGCTGGTTAATTATTTTTTATTTTATATTCTGCAGTGTAGGGCCCCCCTTACCCTACAAACCTCCCTAACTATGTCTGCCATCTTAGGCCAGTACCTATAAAATGTAATTATTATTTTTTTTTTTCTGTAGTGTAGTGGTCCCCCTCCCACGATCTTTAGTTAGGGACCCCCCACACCCCCACCCCACATTTTTTTCTGTAGCGTAGTGCCCCTTTCCTCCATCGTTATTTATTTTTTATTTTCCGCAGTGTTGGGTCATCCCTCTCCCTCCTCCTCCCTACCCACCTCCACTGCTGGGATGCCCACCAGCCTCACGGATACTATGCAGATATGCACCACACTTGTGAAATTTAAGTGAAGGAGTTATTCAGTTAGCTTATAAGGTTAAGATTTGCTGTAGTGTAAGTATTATCCTTCCATCTGACACCTCCAACCCCATGATCCCTATCTGATCCCTTCCAAACAGCTCTCTGCCACCCCCACTGATCATTGCCATCTTAGGTATTGGCAGACAGTGCTATACAAAACAAAGGGAAAAGGGGGGTTGCTCATCTCTAGAAAAATAGGAATAAGAGGTAACATGCTACCTGGTAATAATTTACCTATAACAAATAACTATAGAAAAGGGGATGGTTCAAAGTGGAGACCATCCAAAAGCCTAAGTAAATAGCACTCAAACCTGTCAGTATATGGCCGGGTTATAATACAATACATTTAATAATTATTCTTTAAAATAAGCCCCCAATAAACATGCATATACCAAACAATAAAATTAATGTAAATTCCTAAATTCTTTATATTAGTTAAAATTTATAGACACATTGAAATATATTTGTAGAAAACCAGATCTGAATCAAACTATACACGTTTAAACTGTTATAATATGCTATGCAAAGATCATAAAAATTACCTTATTCACAATAGTGAATGAGATACCAAGATATGAGCCTTTCAGACTGGTACAATTAAGTTATTTAACCCACAAATGATTCTAATACAATTCTAATTAGAACACCAGAAGTATATATATTCTTAATGTAAACAGTCAGTTTAAATGCCAATTTATCTAAGCTGAAATAAATTCTTAATTACCTACAATTAAAGCCAATTCTAAAATATATTTGTATATTTGCAAAGATAAATTACTTAGCATTAATGATTAGTTGTAAAATACACAGGGCTATGAAACACAAGTTTTAAAATACAAATTGTTCTTTTAAATCTATTGACTGCAGTTTAGTTATAATTACTAAATACCCTTGATTTAAATATTATATCAATCAATATTATATATCAATCGTGTATACTTCACCCAAAATGACCAAATCGATAATTCAGCTTCCAAAACTTGTTTCAGCTCATATGAAAATAAGGGTATTTGCAATATGGATAATAAAAGGTAGCCCAATCTTCTTTTAATAAGTGTCCCCACGCAGCAGTTATCAGTCCAGGGTTTCAGCAAAAAGTTCAGCCAGCCTTGTTTTCTCCTCTTGCATTCAGCTTATATATTCTAATCATTGGTGAAATTGGAAACGCACAACGGAAGCTGAGCATGGATTGGCCCATTGAGTCGAAACATTCGATTGGCTACTGGGAAATTTCATTTTTAACAGCCAAATGCCTTTTGGCTGTAATACTGGATTTAAGCCATCGGGGGCAGCAGACAGAGACAAACAGTTTCATTCAATTATTTCTATACAGTAAAAACATTTCTTTTAAAATGTTTATTTAAAATACTATAATTTCCTTATATTACCAAGTCACATGTTCCAAGTGTATTGGACTATGTCATATTATTCATCCTGATTATTTTAACATGAAACATCAGTATTATTTCTAACATCATATTATCTATGTACTTATTGGATGCCTGGAAAAAATAAAGAAATATGTTAGTAATTCTTGAAATAACTTGGACATTTTAAATCTATAGTTATACATATTCATTTTTACTGTTATACAAATAGATAATCTTATATCCATTAATGTTCTTCCTGTCATTTTCCATTAGCTTCCTGGAACACAGAGAAACTGTATTTATTTTGAAATAACTTAAGCATTTTATATATACTAATGCAGTTATTTATTTAATTTATTACAATCTGAATTGCATTTCCCCAGATCTCTATATAGACATTTAATATAGTATTTAAAATTATATAGGTTGTATTTTAAAATGAATTTCAGTTGCAATGCCACATTTGTCTCTGTTTAGCCATCTTTCATCTAGACATGCCGTCTAGAATTTGTGGATTCAATACACAGCAGGTGTCAGTTTAGCACCTATGTGCATAAGACTATTTCCTTTGAAAACGTTTGTTCAGCTAAGAACTGGTTCTTTCAATCTGTTTAAGTCTAAAAAGAAATCCAGTGGTTTTTCAGACATTGTTTCTGTATCACTGCATGAGGTAATTTATCTGATAATCTTTGTTCTCAGATGTCCTGTTAATCAGGAAAGGGAATCTTCATGTCTGATCTAAGATCTGGAATACACAGAATATGGATGATCAACTCTTTGGAACAAATTGCCTGACTTAATGACCAAATGTTTCTTCTTTGTTCTCACCTGGATGCATTGTAATTAGGAAGAAGGGGGTGTCTCACCCAGCCAAGACCATCTCACATTGGATTTTTAGCTACAAAATGAAATATCAAATATCTATGATATATCTGTAGCTTATTTAATGTTACTTACAGGTACCCTGACAAACCTTATATAAAATGAATCACAGGGACACAGCAGTTAAATGCAAAAATTCCTTTATTTTACATAAATGGATAAAAACAATCTAAATAACAAAGGACATGGAGACAGACAAGAAAAAAAATACACAACATACATGGGCCCCTCACTCTAGGCATAAACAGCCAGCTTGTAGCAGTTCAATGGTGCACCATATAATCCAGCACTGAAAACATGAGACTGAAAGATGTAGAATTCTGCATAAACACAAGTATGGAAATGCCAAACAATTGTAGCTCCGTTACCGGAAACAAGACCACACAGTGTCCTTATGAGCAGCACGGGTAGACCGCAAGGGGTTAAGGCAGTTAGATCGATGTAAGCATAAAGCTGATCCCTTTATTGGCCAAGAGTTCCATGTGACTATACTAGTTATTATTGCTGATTTTAAAGTGCTACAAAGTTTAATTTGCGTAAGTTCATTTTCAACACAGCTAGATTATGAATATCACAACAACTTCCATACCAAAACGAAGACGAACACAGAAACAGACTTTGCATAAATAAAAAGAGAGAAGCGCTCAACCTGGGAACGAACAATAGCATAATAGCTTGTTCTATGGCTAGTTACCACCCTAGAAGCAGCCTCTTTTTGCTCAATATGTGCCTTTCACAGAGAAGAACTTTCCTGTAGCATATCAGTCTGATCCTGACTTAACAGTGCAGTCCAGCCCCGAAATACCAGGCAATCCCTCTCTAAACGAGAGAAACAGCAAAACCCCAGACTTACGTTTCGGCCTATTGTGGGCCTCGTCAGTGAGGTGCAGCCATATCCCTCTAGGCACACTGAGCAACGGGTCCACGTCTGGATTCCCGCATCACACTTAGGGAGACTTCCCCAAGTGTCATAATTTGCATAAATAAAAAGAGAGAAGCGCTCAACCTGGGAACGAACAATAGCATAATAGCTTGTTCTATGGCTAGTTACCACCCTAGAAGCAACCTCTTTTTGCTCAATATGTGCCTTTCACAGAGAAGAACTTTCCTGTAGCATATCAGTCTGATCCTGACTTAACAGTGCAGTCCAGCCCCGAAATACCAGGCAATCCCTCTCTGAACGAAAGAAACAGCAAAACCCCAGATGTACGTTTCGGCCTATTGTGGGCCTCGTCAGTGAGGTGCAGCCATATCCCTCTAGGCACACTGAGCAACGGGTCCACGTCTGGATTCCCGCATCACACTTAGGGAGACTTCCCCAAGTGTCATAATTTGCATAAATAAAAAGAGAGAAGCGCTCAACCTGGGAACGAACAATAGCATAATAGCTTGTTCTATGGCTAGTTACCACCCTAGAAGCAACCTCTTTTTGCTCAATATGTGCCTTTCACAGAGAAGAACTTTCCTGTAGCATATCAGTCTGATCCTGACTTAACAGTGCAGTCCAGCCCCGAAATACCAGGCAATCCCTCTCTGAACGAGAGAAACAGCAAAACCCTAGACGTACGTTTCGGCCTATTGTGGGCCTCGTCAGTGAGGTGCAGCCATATCCCTCTAGGCACACTGAGCACTTGGGGAAGTCTCCCTAAGTGTGATGCGGGAATCCAGACGTGGACCCGTTGCTCAGTGTGCCTAGAGGGATATGGCTGCACCTCACTGACGAGGCCCACAATAGGCCGAAACGTATGGGGTTTTGCTGTTTCTCTTGTTCAGAGAGGGATTGCCTGGTATTTCGGGGCTGGACTGTACTGTGAAGTCAGGATCAGACTAATATGCTACAGGAAAGTTTTTCTTTGTGAAAGGCACATATTGAGCAAAAAGAGGCTGCTTCTAGGGCGGTAACTAGCCATAGAACAAGCTATTATGCTATTGTTCGTTCCCAGGTTGAGCACTTCTCTCTTTTTATTTATGCAAATTATGACACTTGGGGAAGTCTCCCTAAGTGTGATGCGGGAATCCAGACGTGGACCCGTTGCTCAGTGTGCCTAGAGGGATATGGCTGCACCTCACTGACGAGGCCCACAATAGGCTGAAACGTATGGGGTTTTGCTGTTTCTCTTGTTCAGAGAGGGATTGCCTGGTATTTCAGGGCTGGACTGTACTGTGAAGTCAGGATCAGACTGATATGCTACAGGAAAGTTCTTATTTGTGAAAGGCACATATTGAGCAAAAAGAGGCTGCTTCTAGGGTGGTAACTAGCCATAGAACAAGCTATTATGCTATTGTTTGTTCCCAGGTTGAGCGCTTCTCTCTTTTTATTTACAGAAACAGACTTATCTTAATGACATAGAGGCTTATTTATTAATGTCCGAGCGGACATGATCCAATATTGCGGATCATGTCCGCTGCACATCGATAAATACCAACAGCATACACTCTCGGCATTTATCAGTGCACCAGCAGTTCTGGGGTGCAATACCACCCCCTGCAGATTTGCGGCCACTAGCAGGGGGTGTGAATCAACCCGATCGTATTCAGAGCAGACGGACAGGTCATGGAGCAGCGCCGGAAACACGTACATACATAAACATGCAGAGCTTGATAAATATGCCCCAAAATCTTATATATATAAAAAGAAAGATCATTATGTATGCTAGATTCATTGATGATCTGTTTTTTATTATAGATAGTGATGAACAGAATGTAGAAATATTCTGTAATTATCTAAATCAAAATGACAGTGGCATAAAATTGATAGGGGAACAAAACAAAAATACTATTTGTTTACTAGATATAATAATCAAAGGAGATAGTGATACTGGTCTAATTGAAACTGACCTGTATAGGAAACCCACATCGGGGAATACAATACTGGACTACATTTCATGTCATCCAAAGCATACTCTACAGGGTATCCCTAAAGGACAGTATATAAGAGCTAAACAAAATTGTACCAAAACAGAAGATTACATGAAACAGGCAGATATAATCACTGATCGTTTGAGAAATAGAGGGTATGATGAACAGACCCTTATCAAAGCTAGGGAAGAAGTGGATGTTTTGCCTAGGAGTGAGGTTTTGAAATACAAAAATCAGGAAAAGGGATTAAAGAAAAAACAGAAAGAAAAACCTAAGTTTATTACAACCTATAGCTTGGAATTTAGGAATATTTGCAGTATTGTTAGAGAAAGTATTCCTATCCTCTACACAGATCCCATATTGAAAGGGATCATACAAGGGGGTGTGAGTTCATACCTAGAAAGGGTAAGACGATAGGAAACCATACATCCCCATCAGATTGTTCAGGCAAAATAAATAATAAATGTTGGCTTAAACAAAGAAAATGATTTTTTCGGTGTAGACGTAACATCTGCAAAACATGTGAATATGTTATAGAGGGTGACAATTTCACCTCCACCAGTACCCAGAAATCTCATGACATTAAATTTTATATTAATTGTGCTACCACACATGTAATTTACTTGTTGACCTGTAGGGGGTGTTTCAAACAATATGTTGGAAAAACAAAGGACAGGTTTTTAGCACATTTAAGGTCTATTGAGGACATACAGTAGAATCAGACACCCCCATAGAACAACATTTTAGGGAAAACCACAATTCAGATACTAATTTGTTGACAGTGCAGGCGATTGACCATGTCCCCATATGGAAAGGGGGGGGGGGGGAGATAGAGAAACTAAACTAGGTCTCAGGGAAATATTTTGGATTTTTACCCTTAATAGTACTGTACCACAAGGGTTAAATTTCAGAAGAGATATTGACCTTTGTGTCTAAGGTCTCCCTGTTTTTTTCTATTGTATAAAATGAGCATCAACAATACCCTTACATGGCTGGAATAAACAATTATGAAGTAAATTAATTTATAAGTATTGCATTTAACAAAGAAATTGATAAATTAGCTTATAGGGTTATCTCTTTGAATATACCATGGCATCATTTGGTTATATATGAATTTTTTGTAAATGGATTCCATCAGTATTCTATTTTATATATTGGCTAACAATTCCTAGTATTATGATTATTATTGTATGTACACCATATATTATGCTTTCTCCATTTCTACAGAGTGAGGTCTATAATTAACTATGTAAATATACACCTTTAAGGGGAGTGCCTATATAAGCTGGGATAGACTGGGATTCCCATGAGCAGTGAACAAGTGCATACAGGCACGAAACATGTCTGCCGCATGGGAACCCAGCTGACCTTCTCTGCAGCTTTTTGTATATATCCGTTAGTCAAGTGTCTTATGCTGTAGACACTTACCTCCTGTTTTTACAACTATGTACTAATAAACTTTTGGACGTTTTATATATTGGAGTGCCTGGACATCCTTTCTGTGCATATATATATATATATATATATATATATATATATATATATATATATATATATATATATATATATATATATATATATATATATATATATATATAAAAAGCCAATTTTTTTGGCTAAATTACCTTTAATATTTTTTCCTACAGATTTTATACTGTCTCCAAATGTAATGTTATGTGTGAATACTTTCTTATTTGAGTAATTTAACATATATTACATGTTTATATAAAACAATTTGCTTTGTAAATCTAGACCTGAATTCTAGAAAGCTAAGATGATATGGGCTAAAACAGAGTACACATATACCCCAAATCAACTTGCTAAGTATTAGTCAGAAAAGAGGCAAATTAAATTTTTTCATTCAGACCAATAGGTGAAAGGGTCTTCAAATTATAGATCCGTCTAGTTTCTTTTTGAAGCAATATGGTATCAATATTTCCACCTCATCTACTAGTTTTAACATCCTCAATACCAATGAATTCCAAACTGTCCAGTTTGGATTAATGGTACTGAGCAAAATGCCTAGCTATCGGGCTGTCTATATTCAGATGTTTAATATCAACACAATGCTCCGTGATGCGAGATCTGTACTCTCTAAAAGTTTTTCCCATGTAAAAACATGGGCAGGAACAAGACAAAAGATAGATGACTACACTTGTAGAACAGTTTATAAAGTACTTAATTTTGTAAGTTTTCCCTGTCGATTTACAAAAGGTTTTAGTCCTTTTGACAAAGTCACAACAAATGCAATGATTACATGGAGAGCATCAAACAATCCTTTAAGCATGTAATGTCAACCAGTTCTCAGTTGGTGTTCTGGTGAACTCACTCTTCACCAGAAGATCCTTTATGTTGTTTTCTCTACGTGCTGTCATCTGTGGATAGTCTCCAACATGTTCATGCAAGGTGTCATCCTTAGATAAAAGGTTCCAATTTTTCTTTAAATATTCCTACATTTTGTCCAGTGAGAATTATACTTAGTAATAAATCTGATTTTATTATCAGTACTATCACGTTCTTTATGATCCCCCCCCCACTCTCCGAACCGGACCTTTCCCAAGACCTTGGATGCAGACAGAGTGGCACAATTTCGGGACCCAGAGAAGACGCTAAAGGGGCAGGTAGTATACCATCGACCGGTGGAGTTGGCTAAATGCTAATGGCGGTCTTGCTTTGGTAGACTTTGGCTGTATGCTTACATCGATCTAACTGCCTTAACGCCTTGCGGTCTACCCATGCTGCTCATAAGGACGCTGTGTGGTTTCCGGTAACTGCGCTACAATTGTTTTGCATTTCCCTGCTTGTGTTTATGCAGAATTCTACATCTTTCAGCCTCATGTTTTCAGTGCTGGATATTTATATGGTGCACCATTGAACTTCTACAAGCTGGCTGTTTATGCCTAGTGTGAGGGCCCCATGTATGTTGTGTAGTTTGTTTTGTCTGTCTCCGTGTCTTTTGTTATTTAGATTGATTTTGTATCTATTTATGTAAGATAAAGGAATTTTTCCATTTACCTGCTGTGTCCCTGTGATTAATTTTGTATAAGGTTTGAGTGCTATTTACCTGGTCTTTTGGATGTTCTTGACTTTGAACCATCCACTTTTTTATAGTGATTTGTTATAGGTATTGGCAGACAGTCTTGCAGTATGCAGTTTAGGGATTTTTTTTTAAATGTAATTACTTATTCATTTTTCTGTAGCGTAGGGATTCTCTCCTCAGCTTCCCACCTCCCTGATGCCCCCAAAAAGATCTCTATCACTTCCCCTCTCACTGTTCCCTGCCATGTTTGTTAATGACAGCTAGTCTTCCAGTAACAAAATATTTTATTAAATTATTGCTTTTTTATTTTATATTATTTATTTATTATACATTTTTTTTGTAGTAAAATAAAACTATGTTCTTGGTCTTCCTTTCTTCGCTATTAAATGTCATCAATATATCACATATAAGTTCACTCGGGAAAAGGGCCCTAAATTCCTCCTGTATTTGTCAATTATTTTCTTGTCTCTTACAAGTATTGGCTCATTGTTTTAATTATAAATAAAGTATAATAATAATAATTATAATAAATATAATATAAGGGAACAGGTTTACAGGCAAATGGGCATTTTTCCAATAAGTCTTTTACCCATCAACCTGTATAAAAATTTGCATAACTTGGCCATAAACCTGGTCCCCATGGCTGTCTCACATATTTGGTTGTAGAACTTCCGTTGGTAGTTAAAATAAAATTACTATAAATTTAATATATTATATAATAAATTCGATAATAAAAGGCACTTGTTGCAAAATATCTTGATCAAACTCAAGGAACACATTAACCTCCTCAAGCAAAATTAAAATGCATGGCAGCGAGTTGCTAGAAATGGCAGTGGAAATAAACATTCTAGCACTCCTGTTGCTGACTGTATGCAGTAGCCTTATATGTAGTGATAGAGGCTATAATGCCCTTAAGAAATGTGCAGGTGAAAATGAAAGCAGACAAGTTTATTATCCTCCACTGCTTCAGTTTAACAGCATTTCTCAGCCATGAATCAATGGGCACCACTTCATAAATTGTTTCTGGCAATGCACTGAATAATAGTAAACATACACAACCAACACTAAGGGTATAATAGTTTCTGTTTCCATTTTCATCATCTGTTTACATTTCTGTTTGCATATTTATCATCTGAATAACACTGGTTTGGTGCTACACTAATTGGGCCTGTAATGTGTGAAATCACCTTCAAGACATGAATGTTTGCAATGTTAGTCACTATATTTTCCTGAGTCCTGGTAAACTCTATTAAAGGGACACTCTACTTGATTTTATTCCTCCTACACAGCTTTTTCTGTTTCAGTTAATGATTGTGTTTCAACCTACATTTTAAATTGATGACCATTAGCACATTTTGGTATAATGGTTTAATCATGCCCAAGTGTATCTAGAAGAATTGATGCTGTTTGAAGGTAAAGGGTGGTCATGCCAAATTTTGATTTAATTTAGATTTTTCTTCTGTTCACTCACTTTGTATTTGGTTAATTGATAAAAATAAACAATAAACATTTCTATTGTTAAAAGCATTCTTACTTTACAGCCTTTCTTCACAACTGCCTAAAACGTTTGTACAGGACTGTACGTAAATACATATACCATGGTTTTGTAATACCAATACACACGATATTAATAGCACATCCTGCCCTATCAATAGCGCCCCACTGGTAATCTAGGTTTTTATGTGTTATCTATTACTGCATCAATATTTGTGTGCACTAATTTAATTTAATATACTATATAATATACTTTTTGCTCAGCCAGCGATTCCTTAGGTTACTTATTGCAGGATTAGGCATTTTTGATTAATGTGCTTCATAATGAAGAAACTTTATTTTGCCTTTTCTCCATGGAAATGACTGTCCTGATATTTTATGTATAATAGATAGAGAGGACGTCACACCATATGGGATGACACATAAGAGTTTGTGAGTGCACAATCATCTCCATTAGGGTATAGGGAATATTAAAACTTAATCTTTTATTTAAATAGTTACAAAATGGTAGATACCTCAGTTCTAAGAACCTACACAAATTAACACCAAAAAACACACACTGAAAAACCTGTACAGTACTTGAAAGCTCCAATAAAGAAAGATCGCTTACAGCAATACCCCTGGTATTCCTGGCTGATAACTGGTTTCGTCAGCATCAGTTGGGAATATGCAGACAGGTTTAACAAAGAGGAAAAAGGATTTCTACGCATTTTGGCCCGTATACGGGCCTTTGTCAAGCATATCTGGTCAAAGAATTTAAAAAAATCGCCATAGCCGGAGCCGGAAATTTAAAAACGTAAGTGACCAATCAGCACCTAGCATCCATTCCCGCCCTCTTCCCCATTGGCCAGGTCACGTACTACCTTAATGGACCAAGAGATTACAATCTCCTATTGGCTGTCTATAGTTTCCATTCTTAGCTATGTCATGTGACTGTTATTGGCCAATCCCGGTGTCGCCTACACAGACATTTTATCCTTATGGCAAAAGTGTGAAAATGTGTATGTTACACGGCTACCTGATTGAGGACTCAAACAATATATGCAAAAGTCCAATTGCGTGACTGTGGTTAACCAATCACGTCAGTGCCTACTCCTCCATTGTAACCTTATGGGCAGAATACTATAGTGTGTGTGTAACAAGGCTACCTGATAGAGGACTTAGAAAGTATAGAAAAGTCCAGTCATGTGAATGTTTTTAGTCAATCACGTCAGATCCTACTCCCCTATTGTAACCTTATGGGCAAATGTATAAAGATATTAATATAACAAGTTAAGCTGTTTAAATGAATTATTTAATGTAAAGGAGGCATCTTAAATTGTTTTCAACAAACTGGATTTACAGATTTGTTCAATAAACATATTAACCCAGTGCACATATAATGCATCTTCTGCACATCTTCCTTGTATTATAATACATACTTTATAAGTATACCCAATAATTGTTATTGTCGTTCATTCCATTGGGGCAATATTCATTCATTCATTCATTCATTCAGGAATATCCACTTAATCTCTTTTTGTAGTATCAATTTCTGGGCATCTCCACATCTGATACCACATTTAATTGTATCTAAACTCCAGCATTTCAGAGCTTTAGGATTGGCATTGTGATAAGTCAGAAAGTGTTTGGTGACAGTGGTTATTTGTTTTCCTTTTTCTAATGCCTTTCTGGCATTGCAGATGTTACTGAGATGTTCAGTTATTCTAGTAGCAAGGGTGCGAGTGGACATACCCACATAGTGAATGTTAGAGTCACAGCTTATGCAAAAGATTACATTTTTGGTCTTACAATTAATGTAATTATTGTACATATGTTCCCAAAATGGTCTATATTCTCAGTTTTGTTTGACCATGACCATGTGTTGGCAGGTAGAACATGTGCCACAGGCTATAGAGCCCCTGTATAGTGTTCTTCTTTAAGCCAGATGGTCAAAATGGCTACTCACCAAAGAATCTTGTATGTTACGTGCTCTTTTGAAAGTCATTGCAGGCCTATTTGGTAAGATACCTTTTAAGTATTCATCTGATTCTACGATGTACCAATACTTTTCAAAGATATTCCACACCTCTTTGGATTGCCTGTTATATGTTGAAATGAATCTAATATTGTCAACATCTCCAGATCTCTCTTTTGGGGCTAATAAGGTGTTTCTGTCTGTATTTATATATCTTTTTTTTTTTAAACTCTAGATAGGCATCTTTTAGAATAGCCTCTCCCAAGAAATCTTGCTCTGAGATCTGTAGAACCTCTTTAAAGCCATCTACAGTGGAGCAATTCCTCCTGATTCTTAAGTACTCCCCTGTCGGGATATTCCGTGTAACTGTAGGTGTATGGGCACTAGTGGCATGTAACATATTGTTGGTAGAGGAAGCTTTTCTGAATAATTCTGTGACTAGTGTATTATCGGAGGTTTTAATAATGGATATGTCTAAGAAGTCTACTTTTTCTTTACTCACAGAGTATGTAAGAAATAAACCCACCTGGTTGGTATTTAATTCTGACATAAATTCCTTAAGTAACTCGATTGGGTCTTCCCATAGAATCATAATATCATCTATGTAGCGGATCCACTGATGATATTTTTGCATTTGGGGACAAAAAGCAAACAAAGCCTCCCACCATCCCAAATATAAATTGGCATATGTGGGGGCGCAAGCTGATCCCATGGCGGTACCACATATTTGCAAAAATAATTTATTGTCAAAAGTAAAGAAATTGTGACTTAGTACAAACTTTAGTAGTGTTAGTAGAAATTATTTGGTTTCATTGCTTATACTTTGGTCCCCTTTCAAAAAAATGACTTATGGCCTTGTAGCCATATTCCATTTTAATTCTTGTGTATAGGGATTCCATGTCGTATGTTACCAAGTATGTGTTTTCATTAACACTTACATTTTCTAATTTGTTCAATATGTGCATGGAGTCTCTGGTGTATGAGGGCAGACCAGTCACATGATTTCTCAGTCGTGCATCTAGATATTTACTAGCTTTTTCACACATGGATTGATTTCCAGATACGATTGGGCGACCAGGTGGGTTAAATTTATTCTTATGGATTATCGGGAGTAAATATAGTGTGGCTACCCTTGGTTAATGTACATACAGCAAAATCTTTTCTTTTTTTTTATCAATTATGCCAAGTGTAAATGCATTTTGAAACAAATTTCATTAACACTTACATTTTCTAATTATTATACTGTGCACCCCTCCCCTGGTAAACACTGGAAGAATCAATGGGGGTGAGTGTGGCACTAAGCTAGTAATATGGGGCTAAAGAAACCAGTACAGTGACTGGGTGCTACGCTAGGAAATGCTAGATGGAGAGGAGGTCACACCATATGGGATGACAAATAAGAGTTTATGAGAACACAATCAGCTCCCTTAGGGTACAGGGGATATTAAAACTTAATCTTTTATTTTAATAGTTAAAAAATGGTAGATACTTTGGTTCTAAGAACCTACACACAAATTAACACCAAAAACACACACTGAAAAACCTGTACTTGTAAGCTACAAAAAAGAGAGATAGCTTACAGCAATACCCCCTAACAGGAATACCTGGGCTATTGCTGTAAGTTATCTTACATTACTAGCATAGTGCCACACTTACTCCCATTGATTCTTCCAGTGTTTACCGGGGGAGGGGTGCAAACACAGTTGTGTTTAATCTTACTCTCCCTATTTTTTGTAGTGTAGAGCATGTGCATAATGGCAGCATTTGATCTGAATGCTGAAATAAAAAATGGACAGATAATGTAATTAAAGATACCTTAATTCTACAAAATAAAAACTTCAAAGACATAGATGATGAGGGAGTAGGATGGGGACAATAGTTAAAAGACTTGTGACCCCTAGAGGCCTTTGAATAAAAACATTTCCTTCCTTTAGTGATTTGACTGAAGAATTCAAACAGAAATGGGAACCCATATTAACTGGCTGTGCGGTCAAATTGATCAAATTACTATTCGAATATGAGGAAGAGAAACTTTCAGAGATTAATTCAGAAATAGAACATATGAGTACTGATTTAAAAACATGAAATCAAGGAAGATTTTCAAAAATCATACAAAAAAATGAGTGACGAAATAAAAAGATTTGCTAAATTTATCTCTGAAAGAAAGAACTCAAGGTGGATAGGGATCTTCAAGACTATCAGAATAAAAGGGTGAATCTCTGGAAACATATAAGGTACGTATATAGCAAATAATTCTGCCAGTCCCCTTATAAGATCGATGTAAATATTAAGGTCTCTGGTGTTCATGCTCACCCATCTTATCTAATATATAAATATATATATATATATATATATATATATATATATATATATATATATATATATATATATATATATATATTTATTGTGACAGAGAACAGGGAATTGTGAGTGATCAGGTGTATATTTCTCCTACTATGTTGAAATGTGTATTCAGTTTTTAACCCCAGGGAAATGTGTTGTATAAAATGTGGCTAGGAATTAAGCTACTGTGTTTTTGGGTCCCTGGGGTGGAACACTGGTGAGAGGGTGGGCCAGTGTTCCATTCCTCAGTTTTCTATACCTGAGAGTAAGCAATCAGGAAGGGATCTTTACTCACATTTGTTTAATTAAAGGAGGGTAATTTATTCTCCAGCTGCTAGGTGGAGAGAGAGAGAGCCACCAGTGTTTCTGACTTGGAGAGAGACACACATTGCAGTTGAACTGATAAAAGCTGATAAAAGTGACTTTTCTAAAAACAGCATGTTTTGTTTAGTTTAGTTTACCCTGTTTCAGTAAGTGATGTGAACTTATGTTAGTAAGAGCTCAAACTGAGATAGGCTTTTGTTTGTATTATTAAACTGCTATAAACACAGATCGCTGTTATCTGCACTTGGACAGTGAAAATAAAACTGAATGTTTAAATTTATCAAGGTTGTGTCATTTATACCCTAGAGGACCATGCTATTTCCTTTAAATCAGGCACCAGGAGTGGGTGCTGGATTACAATATGGTGGAGAATGCGGGCATAGCACAAATATGGTCTGTGGGTCTGCAAGCTGCACTAAGAAAACTTTTGCTTTAAACTGTTGGAAATAAAAGTGACATTGTGTCTTTTAAACATATGGTGTTACCTGTTGCTTCTAAGAGGAGACATTTTACAAAATGGAGGAGCTGGTAAAGCTTTGGTGCAAGCAACTGCTGTACAGCAGGAGACAAATCGCTTACTGACTGCACAGTGGGCAGGGCTACTCGCACCATGTCTTAGTGGAGAAGCCCAGAAACTAATAACTGAAATTCTTGCACGCTTGGGAGTAACACCTGCAATTTGTGCCCAAAGATTTAACAATTGGGTGTTTGAGATGGGAAAACCTACAAGAGCCAAATGTATGAACTGCTGAGACTTGCTCATAAATGGCTGCAGCTGGACATTTTTGCAGCCACAAAAGTTATAGAAATGGTTGTAATGGACAGATTTCTCAGGAATCTTCCAGCTGGACTTCGACAGTGGGTCAGGCAAGGGGATCCTAAAGACCCAGAAGAAATGATGAGCCTGGTTGAGAGATATTTGACTGCTAAGGAATTGCACAGCAATGATCTTCGACCTAAATCAAAGCTGCCTTATAAAAAAACAAGTGGAAAAACAGAAGCACAGAGGTCTATTTATAACCAGGGAAGAAATTACTATGGTGAGAAATGGCTCCCTAGGGAACCATTATGACCAAGAGGCCAAACTGATGAACACATAAGGTGTTTTAAATGTCAAGCGTTAGTGCATATTGCACGTAACTGTACACAGGGGGAGAAGCCTATGCTAATAATATGGGTGCAAAGGACAGACATAATACAATGTTAACCTGCACAAAAATGTCTTTTGTTTCCAGTGCTGTATGTTCTAGTCATTTAAGATCTGTGAATGTGGAGGGTAAGAGTGTACCAGTGCTTCTGGATTCAGGGAGTGAAGTTACTTGGTTAAAGTGTTTTGCTTCAGCCAGAAAAGTTACGTAGAGATCAAATGCTTGATATTGTCTGTATACATGGGGACACACACTCATTCCCTACAGCTGAGGTTGAAATTATCACAGTATTGGCACAGTTAAGTGCCGTGTAGGGGCAGTTCCTGTGTTGCCCTATGATATAGTATTGGGGAGAGACATTCCTCACTTTTGTCAAGTGTGGGAGAAACCTTTAGTAGGTCATGGAATTAGTCCTGGGGAGGTACAGGAGGTGGAGGGAATGGAAACCATTTTTCCATTCTCCAATAGTGATTGGGAACCAGACACTGCACAGGAGGCACCTCTGGTGTGTCTAGGCAATGAGGCAGAACCCCCCTTAGAGTAATGCTTCTGAAGAAGACATAGAACTTGAGGATCTAGGAATTAATTCTTGTAATTTCCGAGCTGCCCAATGGGAGGACCCGACTCTGATAGTGGCAAGGGAGAATGTTCAAGTTATTGAAGACACTGTCATAGATCCTGAAAAACAGTTATGTTTTCCTTATTTTAAGCTGAAAAATAACCTGCTTTATATAGCAGAAAAGAAAGGGGTGGAGCAATTATTGGTTCCCAAGTCTTATAGAAATACTGTTTTGAAATTAGCCCATAGTCATGTGCTAGGGGGGCACCTTGGTATTGAAAAGACCAGAGAAAGGGTTTTGCACAATTGTATTGGCCTAGTATTTTTATTTCAATAGAGAGATTTTGTAAATCCTGCCCAGAATGTCAATTGAAGGCTCCATTTAAAGGTTACCACAATCCACTAATACCTCTTCCTGTTATAGAGGTTCCTTTTGAGCAAATAGCAATGGATTTGGTAGGGCCTTTACTAAAGTCTGTTACGGGGCATGAGCATATTTTAGTTGTGGTTGACTATGCTACCCGCTATCCTGAGGCAGTTCCTTTGCGGAATACCTTGCTAAGGAGTTAATGATGATGTTCAGGGTGGGCATACCAAAGGAGATCCTTATGGATCAGGGAACCTATTTTATGTCCAAAATTATGAAAGAGTTATGTAAACTTCTTAAAATTAAAACATTAAAAACATCTGTGTATCACCCCCAAACTGATGGGTTAGTTGAGAGATTTAAAAAAAATCTCTAAAAATCATGTTGCGTAAAGTGGTAGACAAGGATGGAAAGAACTGGGGTTGTTTGTTACCATACCTTATGTTTTCCATTAGGGAAGTGCCCAAAGCTTCCACAGGTTTTTCACCTTTTGAATTGTTATACGGTAGGCATCTCAGGGGAATACTTGACATTGCCAAAGAAACATGGGAGCAGGAAACTACACCTCACAGTAGTGTTATAGAGCATGTAGCACAAATGCTTTGAATGGAATCTATAATGCCAATAGTAAGGGAAAATATGCAGAAAGCACAAAGAGCTCAGGAATCCAGTTATAATAAAAATGCAAGGCTAAGGGTTTTCCAACCTGGAGATAGAGTTCTAGTTCTGGTACCTACAGTTGAAGGTAAATTCCTGGCAAGTTGGCAAGGTACGTATGAGATTATTGAACAGGTCAATAATGTTAATTATAAAGTGAGTCACCCTGGTAGAAGAAAACCTGAACAGATCTATCACATAAATAAACTTAAACCGTGGGTAGAGAGAGAGGTTTTGACAATTATAAAATATAAATTTGCTCATGCTACAGTTGAGAAAAATCCTGAAGTATACATAGCAGAGACGCTAGCTCCCCATCAGAAGCAGGAATTGAAAGAATTTGTGTCTAGAAACAGAGATGTTTTTTCCCCATTGCCAGGGAGAACAAATGTAATTATGAATGATATAGTTACAGAACCTGGGAAAATAATTAAAGGGGCAGTCAAGTCCAAAAAAAACTTTCATGTTTCAAATAGGGCATGTAATTTTAAACAACTTCCCAATTTACTTTTTTCACCAATTTTGCTTTGTTCTCTTGGTAAACTTAGTTGAAAGCTAAACCTAGGAAGGCTCATATGATAATTTCTAAGCCCTTGAAGGCCGCCTCTAATCACATGCTTTTGCATTTGCTTTTCACAGCAGGGGAGAGCTAGTTCCTGTAAGCCATATAGATAACATTGTGAGCACGCCTGTGAATTGTGGCAGACACTGCACTAATTGGCTAAAATGAAAGTCAATAGATAATAAATAAAATGTCATGTGATCAGGGGTTTGTCAGAAGATGCTTAGATACAAGGTAATCACAGAGGTAAAACGTTTATTAATATTACCGTGGTGGCTGTGCAAAACTGGGGAATGGGTAATAAAAGGATTATCTATCTTTTAAAACAACAACAATTCTGGTGTTGACTGTCCCTTTAATTTGAAGCCATACCGAATACCTGAGGCCAGGAAAGAGGCAGTTAGTATGGAGGTCAAAAAGATGGTTAAGTTGGGAGTTATAGAGGTTTCACAAAGTGAGTGGAGCAACCCAATTGTTTTGGTACCTAAGCCGAATGGTGAAATAAGGTTTTGTAATGATTTTCGCAAGCTGAATGATATTTCCAAATTTGACGCATACTCTATGCCTCGAGTGGATGAGCTAATAGAGAGTTTAGGAAGATCTAGGTATCTAAGCACTTTAGATCTGACTAAAAGTTACTGGCAGGTCCCACTGACAGACAGAGCAAAAGATAAAATGGCCTTTTCTACACCTGAGGGTCTATTTCAATATAAAGTGCTGCCATTTGGTTTGCATGGTGCTCCAGCCACCTTTCAGCGTATGATAGATAAAATACCTAGGCCTCATAGAGCATATGCAGCTGCTTATCTGAATGATGTGGTAATTCACAGTGCGGACTGGGAAACACATCGTCCCCGTGTTCAGGCTGTTGTGGATGCACTATGGGCTGCAGGGTTAACTGCTAACCCTGAAAAACATAATTTATGTAAGAACTTACCTGATAAATTAATTTCTTTCATATTGGCAAGAGTCCATGAGCTAGTGACGTATGGGATATACAATCCTACCAGGAGGGGCAAAGTTTCCCAAACCTCAAAATGCCTATAAATACACCCCTCACCACACCCACAATTCAGTTTAATGAATAACCAAGTAGTGGGGTAATAAAGAAAGGAGTAAAAAGCATCAACAGAGGAATCTGGAAATAATTGTGCTTTATACAAAAAAATCATAACCACCATAAAAAGGGTGGCCCTCATGGACTCTTGCCAATATGAAAGAAATTAATTTATCAGGTAAGTTCTTACATAAATTATGATTTCTTTCATGTAATTGGCAAGAGTCCATGAGCTAGTGACGTATGGGATATCAAATACCCAAGATGTGGAACTCCACGCAAGAGTCACTAGAGAGGGAGGGATAAAAATAAACAACAGCCATATGCTGAAAAATTAATCCACAACCCAAAATATAAGTTATTCTCATGAAGAAAAGAAAAACTTAAAACACCAGCAGAAGAATCAAACTGAAACAACTGCCTGAAGAACTTTTCTACCAAAAACTGCTTCTGAAGAAGCAAATACATCAAAATGGTAGAATTAAGTAAATGTATGTAAAGAAGACCAAATTGCCGCTTGCAAATTTGAACAACTGAAGCTTCATTCTTAAAAGCCCACGAAGTAGCGACTGATCTAGTAGAATGAGCTGAAATTCTCTGAAGCGGGACCTAACCCGACTCCAATAAGCTTGAAGAATCAAAAAGCTTTAATCAACAAACCAAGGAAATAGCAGAAATTTTTCTGACCTTTCCTAGGACCAGAAAATATAACAAATAGACTTGAAGTCTTTGTGAAATCTTAGTAGCTTAAATATAATATTTCAAAGCTCTTACCACATCCAAAGAATGAAAAGATCTTTTCCAAAGAATTCTTAGGATTAGGACACAAGGAAGGAACAACAATTTCTCTACTAATGTTGTTAGAATTCACAACCTTAGGAAAAAATAGAAATGAAGTCCACAAAACCGCCTTATCCTGTTGAAAAATCAGAAAAGGAGATTCACAAGAAAAAGCAGATAGCTCAGAAACTCTTCTAGCAGAAGAGATAACCAAAAGGAACAATACTTTCCAAGAAAGTAGTTAAATGTCCAAAGAATGCATAGGCTCAATATGGAGGAGCCTGTAAAGCCTTCAAAACCAAATTAAGACTCCAAGGAGGAGAGATTGATTTAATGACAGGCTTAAATACAAACTAAAGCCTGTACAAAAACAGTGAATATCAGGAAGTTTAGCAATCTTTCTGTGAATGAAACAGAAAGAGCAGAAATTTGTCCCTTCAAGGAACTTGCAGACAAAACCTTATCCAAACCATTCTGAAGAAACTGAAAAATTCTTGCAACTCTAAAAGAATGCCAAGAGAATTTATGAGAAGAATACCATAAAATGTAGGTCTTCTAAACTCAATAATAAATCTTTCTAGAGACAGATTTACGAGCTTGTAACATAGTATTAATCACTGAGTCAGAGAAACCTCTATGACTTAGCACTAAGCGTTCAATTTCCATAACTTCAAATTTAATTATTTGAGATCCTCATGGAAAAACGGACCTTGAGACAGTAGGTCCGGCCTTAACGGAAATGGCCAAAGTTGGCAACTGGACATCCGAACAAGATCTGCATACCAAAACCCGTGAGGCCATACTGGAGCCACCAGCAACACAAACGATTGTTCCATGATGATTCTGGAAATCACTCTTGGAGGAAGAACTAGAGGCGGGAAAATATAAGCAGGTTAATAACACCAAGGAAGTGTCAGCGCACCCACTGCTTCCGCCTGAGAATCCTTGAACCTGGACAGGCATCTGGGAAGTCTCTTGTTTAGATGACAGGCCATCAGATCTATCTGTGGAAGACCCCATATCTTGAACAATCTGAGAAAACACATCTGGATAGAGGAACCACTCCCCAGGATGTAAAGTCTGACGGCTGAGATAATCCGCCTCCCAATGTCTATATCTAGGATATGCACTGCAGAAAATAGACAGGAGCTGGATTCCACCCAAGCAAGTATCCGAGATACTTCTTCATAGCTTGTGGACTGTGAGTCCCACCCTGCCGATTGACAAATGACACTGTATGTGATATTGTCTGTTTGAAAATAAATGAACCGTTCTCTCTTCAACAAAGGCCAAAACTGAAGAGCTCTGAGAATAGCACGGAGATCTAAAATATTGATTGGTAATCTCGCCTCTTGAGATTTCCAAAACCCCTTGTGCTGTCAGAGATCCCCAAACAGCTCCCCAACCTGAAAGACTTGCATCTGTAGAGATCATAGTCCAGGTTAGCTGAACAAAGAAGCCCCTTGAACTAAATGCTGGTGATTGTCAAATATTGGGATCTAAGGATATTAATTGAGATATCTTAATATAATCCCTGCACCATGGATTCAGCAAACAAAGCTGGAGAGGTCTCATGAGAGAACGGGCAAAGGGAAATGCGTCCAATGCTGCAGTCATGAGACCTAAATTTTCCATGCACATAACCACTGAAGGAAATGACTGAGCCTGAAGGTGCAGACAGGCTGCAACCACTTTCAAACATCTCTTGTCTGTTAGAGACAGAGTCATGGACACTGAATCTATCTGGAAACCTAAAAAGGTGACCCTTAGTCTGAGGAATCAAGAAACTCTTTGGTAAATTGATCCTCCAACCATGTTTCCGAAGAAACAAAACTAGTTGATTAGTGTGAGATCCTGCAGAACGGAGGACTGAGCTAGTACCAATATCATCCAAATAAGGAAACACCACAATACCCTGCTTTCTGGTTTCCATAAAGCAGGGCACCAAAAACCTTTAAAAAAGATTCTTTGAGCGGCTGCTAATCCAAAAATGGAAAATTAACGAATTGGTAACGCTTGTCTAGAAAAGAGAATCTCAGGAACTGATAATGATCTGAATGAATCAGAATATGAAGGTATACATCCTGCAATTCAATATGGACCTAAAATGTCCTTGCTGAATAAAAGGCAGAATAGTCCTTAAAGACACCATTTGAAAATTGGTATTCTTACATAACGATTCAAAATTTTCAGATCCAGAATTGGTCTGAATGAAATTTCCTTCTTTGAGACAATGAATAGATTTGAATAAAAAAAATAACAGACCTTGTCCCTGAAAAGGAACTGGCATGACTACCCCTGAAACTCCAGATCTGAAACACACTTCAGGAAAGCCTGAGCTTTAACTGGATTTGCTGGGATACGTGAGAGAAAAAAATCTTCTCACAGGAGGATTTACTCAGAATCCTATTCGAAACCCCTGAGAGACAATACTCTGAAACCATTGATTTGGACCGAATTATCCAAAATATTCTTGAAAAAAACCTTAATCTGCCCCCTACCAGCTGAGCTGGAATGAGAGTCGCACCTTCATGCGGACTTAGGGGCTGGCTTTTTGGTTTCTTAAATGGGTTGGATTTATTCCATTTAAAGAAGGTTTCCAACTGGAAACAGATTCCATAGGGAAGGATTAGTTTTTTTTTCCTTATTTGAAAAAAAGAACGAAAACAATTTAGAAGCTTAATATTTACCCTTAGGTCTCTTATTACCTTGGAAAGAAGAAATAGCAATCTAGACTTAAAAAGTCATAACAGCATTCCAAGATTTAAGCCTCAAACTCTTGTAGCTAAGAATAGCTAAAGACATAGATCTAACATCAATCTTTATGATATCAAAAAATGGCATCAGAACTGATTAGTATGTCGCAGAAAGCGAACAATACTAAATAAATCAGAATACAATTCTTGTTGCGCTAAATCTCCAACAAAAAAGTTGATACAGCTGCAACATCAATAATAAACAACACGAAAAAACCCAAACACTTAGCCCAAAGCTTTAAGTAGCCGGTGTGTAATAAAGTAGGATCCAGCAGTATATCCGGATTAATGACAAGAGTCAAAAATGTGTATAGACAAGTAGAGAGGCAGGCGTGTATTGTAGCAAACACTCACCGACACTGCTGCACGAACAACCAGGTGTGTGCAGATATCGCCCACCAAGCATCAGCAGTGAACTTCTTACTTGTAATCCAGGATAACCCCCGGGTAAGTCCTCACCTCTGTGCCGTTATGCGAAGGAGATTTCAGGTCATCCCGCATCCACCAGTACGTTTTACGGAGTCTTGCCAAAGATGCTTGTACGCGGGTAGAGTGTTGACGTCACCACGTCTGTTGTCAATGGAAGGTAGCTCCGCTCCGGAATCTTAGTGCACAAAAGGAACCGCTCCAAGACGAAAGCACAGATTGGATGTCACGGGGAAAACTGGAGTAGACACAATTCAAAAGGAAGACCCGGCATCCAAAGTAGATAAATAAAAGTTCCAATATTTATTGAAGAGTTTAAAAGGATAAACACAGCATATGGTCAAAGAAACATGGGCGCAGCACAGACAGGCATACGCATTTCGGACGTATCCGTAGTCACAGCCTGAGGTGCTAGCCCGCACATTTGTTTAAAAGGCTTTAAAACAGTAGTGATTGGTTATGCAAAAACACACACCCCCATGTATATCGACCAATAACAACATATCAAATTTAACACACCCTCCATTACCAGCTTAGTGTTCTAAACTTAACATGCTTAGATTCAATCTAAGCATGTCAGATTGAATCTAAGCATGTTAAGTTTAGAACACTAAGCTGGTAATGGAGGGTGTGTTAAATTTGGTATGTTGTTATTGGTCGATATACATGGGGGTGTGTGTTTTTGCATAACCAATCACTACTGTTTTAAAGCCCTTTAAACAAATGTGCGGGCTAGCACCTCAGGCTGTGACTACGGATACGTCCGAAACGCGTATGCCTGTCTGTGCTGCGCCCATGTTTCTTTGACCATATGCTGTGTTTATCCTTTTAAACTCTTCAATAAATATTGGAACTTTTATTTATCTACTTTGGATGCCGGGTCTTCCTTTTGAATTGTGTCTACTACAGCTGCAACATCAGCCAAAGAAAATGCAGGCCTGAGACGACCTGAATATAAATAAGCTTTCCTTAGATAAGATTCAAGTCTCCTATCTAAAAGAACTTAAGTACTATATTCCATAGGAATAGAGGTACATTCAGCAAGAGTAGAAATAGCCCCAACAAGTTGAGGATCTTTTCCCAAAACTCTATAGAAATTGCTGGTAAAAGGATACAATTTTTTTAAACCTTGAAGAAGGAATAAAATAAGTACCCCACGGGGGCGGAGCTAACTATCAACATGGCAGGTCGCACACTTCCAGAGCTCCTGACTTTGTGGGACTTTTCAGAGCCTAAAACTGGACTTGGATGGCATCAAGGTATATTAACCTTGTGTATATTGCGACAGTCTCACCTTTTGAGGGTTAAGAGTGACTTTTGAACTTGTATTGTGCTTGGAACCGGGTTTTGAAATTTTAAGAGGCCCACGCGGCTGGCGACTTTAGACGCCATTATCAAGGGAATACTAGTTGGAATCACGAACACTGTTCTTGTTTTTTGAAGGCTTAAACACCTGGATAAATCTACCATGGCGGCACAAATTTATGAACTTATTGAGAAAGTTATAACTGCACATTTTAATAGGATGGAGGAAGAGTTGTCAGCAACGGTACGTTCCTTTTTTTGTGAGCATCCACTAGCACAGCAGAGCGATCCGCGGGGACCTATGCAGAATGCGACTACCCCAAGACCTAACGCTATAACAGCTAGTTCCATTTGTAGTGCCCAAACTAATATCAGCAGATGCTTATCTGTCTGCAAAGTGCACCTGTTGCCGGGTATAGGGCCCATGCCTGAATGACAGGTTTCACTGTTATTAGTATAGCTGCTTGGTGCTCTTTATGATTATTAATGCTATTATCTCATGCTGCTAGCTATGTATATCTTTGACAGGGGCTATCCCGTTAACAGAGACAGCTTATCATAAATGTACTTCTATCACAGCTTTTGGTATAGTGGAGGTATGTTATGGAGACTGCAACTATAGGATGAAGCCTACTTATTACAATCATTGGGTTAGATATGACTACCAATGCCACTGTTCACTTAAACATTTGTAGAAAGAAAAGCTCGTGTTAAGTTTTCATTATGACCTCCGTTTCCCCTCCCCCCCCCCCGGGGCCGATTGGATTACATTTGAACACCTCTTAGCGGTTTCCTTCACAGTAAAATTCTAGTTAATGACACTTATATTACTAAATATTAAATAGCACTAATTTCACTAATTTCATGTTCCCAAGCTTACAGTCAATCCACTAACTATAATATTTAGACCTAACATTGTCAATAAGTAGAAAGATTGCATTCACATATTGGATATATTAGTTGGTGTTAATTCATTTAGTTATACACAATATATTATACTTCGCCCCTCCTTCCCTTTCTCCTTTTCCCCATAAGATACACTCTGGCACAAGTGAGCGTGTCCAGAGTGTTTTGCGCAGTTTATCTCGTAAAATACTGCATATATCCCTATACCTCATTTTGCATTAGCTTTTTTATTCTTTTTCTGCCTCCTAATAATTTTAAATTTTAATCTTCCTTTTCCACAACATTTTTATTAGATGTTTATGAAGTTTTCTCTGACTGTTGGTGTCTCATGGAATAAGTTTTATGCATGTTCAGAGTTCAAACTAATATTTTCTTCAGATATTTTGTATACTGACGTATGGAATGTTTAGTTTGTTGATGGATATTAATACTTGCATATTTCTCAATAATTTAGATTGTGCATCTGTCCTCTTTTATACATCAGCACTTTGATGTTTTATTTTACGTTGTCTTAAAAATTTATATTTTATGTTGTCCTAAAATTGAAAAAGTGAGGTTAAGCTTATTTTTCATTTGGTTGGATTCCTCTGTGATGAAACAGAAATGACTTTATGTGTTTAATAATGTGCATATTGTGTTTTTCTTTTTTTCATCTGTATTCATGCATATTTTGATGTCTCACAGTGGTGTTGTATTATGACTTTTACCTCAATAAAAATTATTTAAACAAAAAAAAAAAAATAAGTACCCCACTAATTCCATTCCTTAGAAATCATAAGAGAAATAGCATCAGGAACGGAAAAAAACCTCTGGAGCAATCACAGGAGGTTTAAAAAGCAGAATTTACTAGTTCTAATATCAAGAGCACTAGTTTCCATGATAACCAAAATCATTAACACCTTTTTTAACAAAGAACGAAAATACTTCATTTTAAATAAATAAGTAGATTTGTTAGTGTCTATATCTGAGGAAAGATCTTCTGAATCAGATAGATCCTCATCAGAAGAGGATAATTCATTACATTGTCGGTCATTTGAAATTTCATCAACCTTATGAGAAGTTTTAAAAGACCTTTATAATAATTAGAAGGCAGAAAAGCAGACAAAAGCCTTCTGAATTGAATCAGAAACAAATTCTTAACATTTCATAGGTATAACATGTGCATTAAAAGTTGAAGGAACAACAACAGTAAATGTACTATAAACTGATGGATACAATATCTGCATGTAAAAAGTTTATCATACAATGACATTTGGAAATATAATGCACTTAGCTTTAGTAGAACCGACATCAGGCAACAAAGTTCCAACAGATACTTCTGAGGCAGGATCAGATTGAGACATCTTGCAAAATGTAAAATAAAAAACAACATATAAAGCAAAATTTGTCAATTTCCTTATATGACAGTTTCAGGAATGGGAAAAAAATGCAAATAGCATAGCCCTCTGACATCTGTGTGAACCTCTGCGTCAATTACGACGCCGGAAATGATGAACTTGCGTCAACGGACGTGCCTTTTGCGCCAAAAAGTTCTCGCGCCAAGAATGATGCAATAAAGGGTAGCATTTGGCGCACCCGCGAGCCTAAGTCAGCCCGCAATTTGAAACAAAGTAGTCAATTGAAAAAAAGACTAAACCCCAGGTAAGAAAAATATTTCTTAATATTAACTTTCCCCAAATATGAAACTGACAGTCTGCAAAAAGGAAATACATGAACCTGACTCATGGCAAATATAAGTACAATACATATATTTAGAACTTTATATAAATGCATAAAGTGCCAAACCATAGCTAAGGTGTCTTGAGTAATAAAAACATACTTACCAAAAAAGACACCCATCCACATATAGCAGATAGCCAAACCAGTACTGAAACAGTTATCAGTAGAGGTAATGGTATATGAGAGTATATCGTCGATCTGAAAAGGGAGGTATGAGATGAATCTCTATGACCGATAACAGAGAACCTATGAAAAAGACCCCCGTAAGGGAAATCACTGCATGTCAACGTAGAAATCTTAGCACAAACTTACTTCACCACCTCCATAGGAGGCAAAGTTTGTAAAACTGAATTGTGGGTGTGGTGAGGGGTGCATTTATAGGCATTTTGAGGTTTGGGAAACTTTGCCCCTCCTGGTAGGATTGTATATTCCATACGTCACTAGCTCATGGACTCTTGCCAATTACATGAAAGAAAATGCTCTCTAGGATTAGAAGAGGCAAAATATTTGGGTTATACAATCGGTAGGGGGCTCCTTAAACCACAACAGGGTAAAGTTGAGGCTATTTCAGTTGGCCACATCCGGTGACCAAGAAACAAGTAAGGGCAGTTCTGGGAATAACTGGGTATTATCGCAGGTTCATCCCAAATTTTGCTACTATTGCTAACCCTTTGATAGAACTCACTAACGCTAGACGTTCTGTAATGGTGAAGTGGAACCCTGAAGCAGAGAATGCATTTTGTGTTTTGAAAGAGGCATTGTGCGCTGACCCAGTATTGATGGCTCCAGATTTCTCTAAAGAATTTGTGGTACAGATAGATGCATCTGATGTAGGCTTGAGAGCAGTACTTTCTCAAGTGTATGGGGGAGAAGAGCACCCAGTTATGTACTTAAGTAGAAAAATAAATTTCCATGAACAGCAGTACTCTGTAGTAGAGAAAGAATGTTTAGCCATCAAATGGACTTTAGAAACTTTAAGATATTACCTGCTTGGGAGAAAGTTTAAACAAATTACTGACCATGCTCCGTTAACATGGATGAGGCAAAATAAGAAGAAAAATGCCAGAGTGACCAGGTGGTTCCTTAGTCTGCAACCTTCTAATTATACTATAGAGCATAGGACTGGTAAAGAACAAGGGAACACAGATGGTCTTTCTCGAGTTCATTGTTTGTGGTCTGAGGCTGCTCACCATAATAGGTCTGAGCTGGGGGGAGGATATCTGACAGAGAACAGGGAATTGCGAGTGATCAGGTGTATATTTCTCCTACTATGTTGAAATGTGTATTCAGTTTTTAAACCCCAGGGAAATGTGTTGTATAAAATGTGGCTAGGTCATTTATACCATAGACCGTGCTATTTCCTTTAAATCAGGCACCAGGAGTGGGTGCTGGATTACAATATATATATATATATATATATATATATATATATATATATATATATATATATATATATATATATATATATATAAAATATGTAGCCCAGCACTCCAACCAATTAGATGTAGTCAATACCCGGGTGCATTCCTCAAGTCCATAATACAAATCTCTCTTCATAGAAGGGCACTCACAGGATTTAAATATATTCAATATTTTTTTCCAATTCATGATAAAAAATAGATCAAATGTTGATGTTTTGTCCCTACATTGGGGCATACATATATAAGATCTGTAACTATCCATATCTTAGTGTGTTTCACTAATCAGGCTCCAAAAAGAGCCGAATGCCGCAAGCGGCGGCCTTCTTCCACATTCCGATCAACACAAATTATCCGAATGCATGTGTCTAATGAGCGGTATTTATAAAGCAGTCAACTTGTTTTCTTCTCTCAAACTGAATCTTCCCACAGTTCTTGGCTCCTCATGGAAGTTGCTCCGAAAACCAAAGTTATTAAGAAAATAGGTG
Organism: Bombina bombina; assembly: GCF_027579735.1. Taxonomy (NCBI): domain Eukaryota; kingdom Metazoa; phylum Chordata; class Amphibia; order Anura; family Bombinatoridae; genus Bombina; species Bombina bombina. The sequence continues at coordinate 127,451,774 of NC_069504.1, read as the reverse complement.
AACCTTATTGCATCAAATTCGACAGAAAGGCAATCGAATGATTGAGATCTTTAAAGCTTAGGATTGTCATGAACATGTACATTTATCATTTTGTCAATAACAAGTGAAAGCACAAACCTTTATGACTCAAAGGGTGTCAGAAGCATCACTGTAAATATGAGGCAGTGCAAAGTATATAACAATAAATCAGTAAATATGATGATTTTTAGAACAGTTTTTGAGATTCCCCTTGATGTGACCTTATTGCGCAGGTTCACCCTGACCTTAGTGTACACTGCCAATATTTCCAGTTAAGCCTGAACCTCTGCATAGTCTCCCTGTCTTTAAGGGCTCTGAGTCCACACCTGGGTAGAAATACTGTTTAAAACCGGCTATGTTTTCTTACAGGGATGAGCGCCTATTCTTCATTTTCAATCCTTTTCCTGTATCAATGAAAAATCCAATAGATAAATATGTACAGTACATTATCACGCAGCTTACAATTTGTGTTTAATATCCCTCTAACTTTGATGGATTACCCGTGCACAAATTTTGACGCTAGATGGCCAGTGAATAAGAATTGGATGGCTTCATAAGTGGGGCCCATAATGACATAAGGGCCCCTCAAGCTCCGTATGGCCCATGTTTCTGGCAAGCAAATATCTGCTATTGTTGTTGCCACTGATTTGGTTAACTGGCAAAGAATAACCTGAAAATAGCTGACCAGACCTCAGCATTTAATCATTTTATTGCTTAGTTTCTTACAGAATGCACCACTGTGGTACTCATTTTTGTTAAAGGTTTGCCCTGAAGCAGGTTCAGAAAGGATAGTGAATAAAAGATGGAGAAAGGTGTCAGATAAAGTGCACAACTGTGGAGAAATGAAGTGCCGCAGTGAAATATTACATATAACGTATTACATGATGACACGTGCCAGTAAAAAATAACATTCTGTAATGTTATAGATAATGTGTGCCAAGAAATGATCCAGTTAGCAGTGCCAAATAGAATCCTGTAAAGCCTTAGTGAAATGAAGCAGATACATTATATGAACAGGTGGTATCAGCAGTGATACTGAAATGTTTGTTTTTTTCAAAGAGGAAGAAGAATTGTCTGTATATTTCTGTGACTCTGTGTTGTAGCATTCTTAAAGTTTTGCTGTAATTGCAATCAGGAATATTAGATGTTAAAATAAATCACTGAATTTAGAAAAAAAAAATCTGTGTCTTACATGTGTGATCTGGTTCATAAGCCCAAGAATATGCAGGGTTCTGCTTGCTTCTGAAAACGCTGACAAACTCTGGTGTATTGCAGTTCTGCTTTTTTTATCCTTTCCTCTTGGTTTATTCTTCAATTTTAGTCAATATATAACTAAACGTACCTCACTGACATTAGTGAATCTACACCCTTATACATCTTGTAAGCAGAGATCTTATTTTAAAAGTTTTTGTATAATAATGTTATACTGGTTTTAATTATAATGTTTTATATATATATATATATATATATATATCTTTGTGGCTTGTCCAAACAGTGGGATAGGGTTACTGTATACAGGTGAGCAACCATCTTTAATTAACTAGACCTATTCAGTGTTGAAGCGCAAACACAGCGCAGGAAACACCTCAGATCGTTACTCTGTATAGCCCTTTATACACTTTTGAATCAACTTTAAAATTCATTTTGGATTTTTTTTTTACTTTTTAATCGGAGGCCTACAATTTTGTTTTGACAATATAGCATTTCCTCACCTGCAGGGTGCAGACTACATTGGATAACTGTATGTGCCATCACATTTCTTAATAGCATAGGAATATATCACCTAGAATTATGTCAGGAACTTTTTTTATCTTGGCTGTAAATTCTATCATCAAAACAGGAGTAGCACCCTCTCAATGCAGTGCATAGACTACATATCTATATTGGCAACACATTGCAGCCAATAATAATGCAAGTTTAAATCATGCCCCTAAGCACATCAGCAACGTCATTACTGTGGTGCTGCAGTATAATTTATTTTCATACATTTTATAGGGAAAGTAAGCTCAAAAGGAAGTGCATGTTTGTGCACAACTTGCCTGTTAAATATATTTCTCACTGACTGATAATAACAACTCCCACTGCCCTATTGGTAGAAAAGAGGTTTAAAACAAAAAGGTATTTTTTTTTAACACAGGAAAATCAATTTTTTTTAAAGAAAACTATAAATATAAATAAATATAAAGAAAACTATAATACCATTTTAAATAACCTTATTTACATATTGACATAACAATCATCTGGTCCTTAGCAGGTCTTAAAATTAGGTAAATACAACCTCAGATGAACAACAGCACATGACGTATTACTTTATTTGTGTCTCACATCATTGTGGAGGAGTTTCGGCCCACTCTTCTTTACAACGTTGCTTCAATTCATTGAGGTTTGAGGGCATTCGTTTAAGCACAGCTCTCTTAAGGTCCAGCTACAGCATTTCATTCAGGTTGACGTCTGGACTTTGACTGTGCCATTGCAACACCTTGATTCTTTTCATTTTCAGCCATTCTTTTGTAGATTTGCTGGTGTGCTTGGGATCATTGTCCTGTTGCATGACCACATTTTGTCCAAGCTTTAGCTATTGGCAGATGGTCTCACATTTAACTCTAGAAAACTTTGTTATACAGAGAAGTTCATGGTTGACTCAATGACTGCAAGGTGCCCAGGTCATGTGGCCACAAAACAAGCCCAAATCATCACCCCTCCCCCACCGTGATTGACAGTTGGTATGAGGCGTTTGTACATAATGCACAGCACCATATTTGGTGAAAACCAAATACAGCATTTAAGCACAAACATCTCCGCTTTGGTCTTGTCTGTCCAAAGGACATTGTTCCAGAAGTCTTGTGGTTTGTTCAAATGCAACTTTGCAAACCTAAGCCGTGGTGCCATGTTCTTTTTAGAGAGAAGAGGCTTTCTCCTGGCAACCCTTCCATACAAACCATACTTGCTTAGTCTTTTTCTAATTGTACTGTCATGAAGTTTAACATTTAACAAGCAAACTGAGGTCTGTAGAGTCTGAGATGCAACTCTTGGTTGTTTTGCAATTTCTCTGAGCATTGCATCATCTGACCTTGGGGTGAATTTGCAGGGATGTCCACTCCTGGGAAGATTGGCAACTGTCTTGAATGTTTTCCACTTTTAAATAATCTTTCTCACTGTTGAATGATGGACTTTAAATTGTTTGGAAATGGCCTTATAACCCTTCCCAGATTGATGGGCAGCAGATCATTTCTGATGTCTTTTCTCCTTGGCATTGTGTTAATACACACCTGAATGCTCCAGACCAGCAAACTGCTAAAACTTCAGCTTTTACAGAGGCGGTCACACTTACTGATGATCATTTAATCAAGGGCATTTGATTAGCAGCACCTGGCTGCTACTTAGCCTCTTAATTCCTACAGAAGCAGTAAGGGTGGTTTTAGTTTTTCACACACGGCTTCTCCATTTTGGCTTTATTGTTGTTAAATAAATCATGACACAGTGTAATATGTCATGTGTTGTTGTTCATCTGAGGTTGTATTTACCTCTTTTAAATTCCCATCATGCTCTATCTTATAGGAATTAATGCCTAAATATTAGAACACAGGAATAAAAAAAATGGGCCAGCTCCTAAGCTTTTACATTCCTATTTTCAAATAAAGATAGCAAGAGAATGAAGACAAATTGATAAGAAGAGTAAATTATTTTCCAAATAGAAACAGAACTAAAGCTTCTGAAAGGAAAAATACATTTACAGAAATAGCAGTGGTTCTCTGCCTTCACCTGACATAAGCTATATAGTCACCAGTGTGATTGATATGTAATCACAAAAAATGAGAAAAGCAGAGCAAAAAAAAAAAAACAGTTGCCATGATAACAGTTGACATAACAGAAAGGGACAGAAGAATGTTATGTAATGAATCATCTGAAGTGTATAAAGGCTATACTTTGTAACAAATTTAGAAACACATGGGAAAGCTTCACAAACATTTGATTTTTTATTTTTGTCTATTTTTAAATATAGTTCAATAAGTTGGTATTTTACCTAGCATCGATGCACAAGAAGGGTTATATAAGTCTTTCTAATGAATATACTTATTTTATGTATATAGAAAAGTTGTATGAATCTCTGCTGTTGTTTTTGTGTTCTTTATGTGGAATGGTTGATTACACAGTGTCTTCCAAAAGTATTCACCCCCCTTGGCATTTTCTTTATTTTGTTACATTACAACCTGGAATTAAAATGGATTTTCATTTAGATTTCATGTAATGGACATACACAATATAGTCCAAATTGGTGTAGTGAAATGAAAAAAAAATAAAAAAATTAAAAATGGAAAAGTGGTGCGTGAATATGTATTCACCCCTTTGCTCTGAAGCCCCTAAATAAGATCTGGTGCAACCAATTACCTACAGAAGTCACATAATTCATTAAATAAAGTCCACCTGTGTGCAGTCTTAGTGTCACATGATCTGTCACATGATCTCAGTATATATACACCAGAGTCTGCAACACCACTGAGTAAGGGGCACCACCAAGCAAGTGGCACAATGAAGACCAAGGAACTCTCTAAACAGGTTAGGGACAAAGTTGCAGAGAAGTGCAAATCAGGGTTGGGCTATAAAAAAATATCCAAAACTTTGAACATCCCATGGAGCACCATTAAATCCATTATTAAAAAATGGAAATAATAGGGCACCACAACAAACCTGCCAAGAGAGGGCCATCCACCAAAACTCATGGACCAGGCAAAGACAGCATTAATCAGAGAGGCAACAAAGAGACCAAAGATAACCCTGAAGAAGCTGCAAAGCTCCACAGCGGAGATTAGAGTATCTGTCCATAGGACCACTTTAAGCAGTACACTCCAAAGAGCTGGGCTTTATGGAAGAATGGCCAGAAAATAGCCATTGCTTCAAGAAAAAAATATGCCAAAACATGTTTGCTGTTCGCCAAAAAGCATGTAAGAGACTCCCCAAACATATGGAAGAAGTTACTCTGGTCAGATGAGACTAAAATGTAGCTTTTTGACTACCAAGGAAAACGCTATGTCTGGCGCAAACCCAACACCTCTCATCACCCAGAGAACACCATCCCACAGTGAAGCATGGTGGTGGCAGCATCATGCTGTGGTAATGTTTTTCATCGGCAGGGACTCGGAAACTGGTCAGAATTGAAGGAATGATGTATAGCGCTAAAAACTGGGAAATTCTTGAGGGAAACCTGTTTCAGTCTTCCAGAGAGTTGAGACTGAGGTTCACCTTCCAGCAGGACAATGACGATAAGCATACTGCTAAAGCAACACTCGAGTGGTTTAAGGGGAATCATTAAAATGTCTTGGAATTGCCTAGTCAAAGCCCAGAACTTAATTTAATTGAGCATCTGTGGTGTGACTTTAAGATTGCTGTACACCAGTGGAGCCCATCCAACTTGAAGGAGCTGGAGCAGTTTTGCCTTGAGGAATGGGCAAAAATAGCAGTGGCTAGATGTGCCAAGCTTACAGAGACGTACCCCTAGACACATGTAATTTCTGTGAAAAGTGGCCCTACAAAGTATTGACTTTGGGGGGTGAATAGTTATGCATGCTCAAATTTTCTGTTTATTTTTGTCTTATTTCCTATTTGTTTCACAATAAAACATATTTTGTATCTTCAAAATGGTAGGCATATTGTGTAAATCAAATGATACAAACCCCCCAAAAATCCATTCTAATTCCAGGTTGTAATGCAACAAAATAGGCAAAATGCCAAGGGGGAGAATATATGCACTTCTGATTTAATTAGAGGGGCGAGGACTCTTCCTTGAAATAGGGGCCTTCCTCTTTTGAATAAAGAGAGACATGCCCTCTTAATTTGCTACTTATTGTATTTAATGGGGTCATGGTATGGAGCTTAATGCCACTTGTTTCCGGTGAGCCGAAACAGAAGTTATGAAGCAACGGTTTAAAGACCGCTGCTCCATAACTTGTCCGCCTGTTCTGAGGCAGCGGACAGAAATCAACCCAATCAAATACGAATGGGATGATTGACACCCCCTGCTAGCGGCCAGTTCATCAGAACTGCTTGTGCAATGAGGCTGTCTGCATTTATCGATGTCTGGCGGACATGATCGCTACAGCAGATCATGTCTGCCAAACACATGATAAATAGACCCCTTAGTGTTCAATCTGTAAGCCATTAAGTTGAGAGGATAGAGATCCTAATGGAAAAATTAGACCCTGAAAGGTCATTGAAACTGAATAAAAGAACACGGAGGAAGGCTTGAAAACTGAATCAGATCCACATACTACTATAGAATTACTAAGTGCTCCTGTATGATCCAAGCTATGACTCTGGAAGTAGAACAGCTGGAAGAACTGGTAGAACATACACAAACTCCAAGAGATTAGTGACCATGGTAATTATTGTCCAGGAGGAGAGAAAAAGGGACACCCCTGCTATAACAAAGATATAATACACAGATAACAGATGTATACATCAGTAGGTGTGAAATTTCATGATCCTTAGACACAAGGCTATGAGTGAGATCCTACAAAAGAATAGGGCCCCTTGAACATTGTGTATAATTTACCAAGTATCTAAAGTACACCTGTGAGAATCTGTAAGAATATCAATATAATGCTTAAACAGCTACAGCACCTATTGAAGAAAATTTGTAAGATTCTGATGACGGTAACAGACCACTAGGCTTACTACAGCTAAAAGTTAAAATTGCATATATCCCAATACACAGTTACTGCGAATAAGAACTATTCAAAGAACTGGTAGACAAGGCCTGCGGCATAGGTCAATGTGGATTTATACATAAAAGGAGAAGGAAAGAAGGGAAAAATGGCAATTTGACCTTCGTGTTTTCTAGAGGATAAAAAAGGACTTGTCATCTATAACAGTGCCTATCCTCTGAATAAGAAGAATAAAGAAAGTTTGCTCTCAACCTTACAAAGATATAGATATATATATTACAAAACACAGGAATGGACCGCACTCACAGACTGGACTGGGTACACATCCTAAGCCACAGCAAACTCCACAGCCCTGAACACTGAAAGACAGCTGCAAAGTTCCCAGCAACCCAGGCAGTTAACCCCAGAGCAGCATGGGTGACAGGCCCACAGGAAAGCATTACAAACATTATCAACACAACACACAGAAAACCTGGCACTTGCCAGCAGATTCACAGTAATGTTTAAAAGCAAAACTGGGGGAAGTCAGTTACATTTGGCGCCAAAGGATCAAGCCCAGGACCACAACAAGGTCTCCCCCTTCCTGGGACCCTAAACCAGCAGCCACATAAAGCATACTTCCAAACAAACAAACTGGGAACCTCCCAGGGTGACACAGTCTTTTGTAACCTCCCCTATGTAAATACAAAACACAGGAATGGACCACACTCATAGACTGGACTGGGTACACATCCTAATCCACAGCAAACTCCACAGCCCTGAAAACTGACAGACAGCTGCAAAGTTCCCAACAACCCAGGCAGTTAACCCCAGAGCAGCCTAGGTGACAGGCCCGCAGGGAAGCATACAAACATTTTCAACACAACACACAGAAAACCTGGCACTCGCCAGCAGATTCACAGTAATGTTTAAAAGCAAAACTGGGGGAAGTCAGTTACATTTGGCGCCAAAGGATCAAGCCCAGGACCACGACAAGGTCTCCCCCTTCCTGGGACCCTAAACCAGCACCCACACAAATGCATACTTCCAAACAAACAAACTGGGAACCCCCCTGGGTGACACATACTTTTGTAACCTCCCTTATGTAAATACAAAACACAGGAATGGACAGCAGTTTTGCTTTTAAACATTACCGTGAATCTGCTGGCGAGTGCCAGGTTTTCTGTGTGTTGTGTTGATAATGTTTGTAATGCTTCCCTGTGGGCCTGTCACCCAGGCTGCTCTGGGGTTAACTGCCTGGGTTGCTAGGAACTTTGCAGCAGTCTGTCAGTGTTCAGGGCTGTGGAGTTTGCTGTGGCTTAGGATGTGTTTTTTAGTATGCATTGTGTGGGTGCTGGTTTAGGGTCCCAGGAAGGGGGAGACCTTGCCGTGGTCCTGGGCTTGATCCTTTGGCGCCAAATGTAACTGACTTCCCCCAGTTTTGCTTTTAAACATTACTGTGAATCTGCTGGCGAGTGCCAGGTTTTCTGTGTGTTGTGTGTGTATATATATATATATATATATATATATACTGTATATATATATATATTATATACATACTGATGGACTGCTTTAGGTTGGTCGTATATAATTTAATGACAAGATAACATACTTCCCTTTTACTTTTTTAGGTATAAAAGGAAAAGAAATAAGTGCTACATCATCATTGTATACTGTTATTAGTAAACAAATATAAGTCTGTTTGGCTAGGCATGAAAATATCTGTGGAAGAGAGATATCTCAATGTTTATAAAATTGATTTCTACAGTAGCAGCTTATGCCTCCTCATTTGAACTATATAACGTTCTTATTCTGTGTTTCTGAAGATATTTGAGGAATCACAGGCTGCTGCTGCTGATGTATAAAAATATTTTTTTAAGACCTTCTTTATGAAAACAATATGTTATGGAGCTTAAATATGAGTTAATAGCATTGGATACATTTAAATAGTCTTTTAAATATGAAGGTTAAAACAGCTTGATCTGAAATTGTGATTTATTACAGAAATTTAGTAAAAATGATATCTATAAATTTATAAAATATCTGTGGTATAAATATACTCCCTGCCTCTTCAAAACAACCTTGCGATATTTTGCAGGGGTCCAACCATTGGAGAATTGTTTCGCTTGGTACTGGATTAACTTTATTTTGTAATAATACTTTGACTCATAACAAGTGAGCAATATTTATATATACACTTTTAACTTTTTTTTAAAAATTTTTTTATAGATAAATATACTGTAACTCAAAAAACAAGTGAAAATCACAATAGGAGGAATAAATCAACAGTGGATGTTGTTGAAAACTAGATAGAAGAAGAAAACACTCAGGACACTAATAATAATGTGTTAGCTAAACAATTAAATGCACTTTTCTCACCCAAATTTGATTTGATTCAGGACAGTATAAATACTTTATCTACCGAGGTTACAGGCTGAGCAAAGAATATAAGACTTAGAGGATAGAGAGATAAAACCTCACAAATTTTAGTAGAACAAATTGAGATTATGAAATCTAAATTGGAAGATTTAGAAAATCAATCCAGGCATTACAATTTAAGATTAATAGGACTATCTGAGAAAATTTTAGAGAAAGATCTGAAAATGATCTATGGCCATTACTCAATATAAAGAAAGATACATCTAATATTGAGATACAGAGGATACTTAGAGGCCTATTTATTAAAGGTCTGTCGGACCTGATCCGACAGTGCGGATCAGGTTTAACAGACCTCGCTGAATGCAGAGAGTAATACGCTCTCTGTATTCAGCATTGCACCATCAACTCTTGTGAGCTGCTGGTGCAACGCCGCCCCCTGCAGATTCGTGGCCAATCGGCTGCCAGCAGTGGGGTGTCAATCAACCCGATCGTACTCGTACTGCTTAGAGCAGACGGACAGGGTTATGGAGCAGCGATCTTTAGACCGCTGCTTCATAACTGCTGTCTCTGGCGAACCTGCAGGCTCGCCAGAAACACGGGCCCTCAAGCTCAAGCTTGATAAATGGGCCTCATAGAGTAGACTTTGTGAAAAGGATAGCCAAAGGCACATATACTAATACACCAGTTATCATGAAGTTTCTAAACTTTCAGGACAAACTTAGAATAATGACTGCCTATAGAATATTAAACAGTAATTTGATCTGTCGGGGTAAAAAATATATTTTAATTTAATGATTTTTCTGCTGAAACATCTATTAAAAGACGTATAATGGCCCCACTGTGTACAAAGCTTATACAAGATGGGTGGAAAGCCAGACTTATATACCCTGCAACATTTTTTTATTCAAATGCAAGAGGGAAATAAAAGTGAGAAGTGAAAATGTTTATGAATGTAAAATAATCTAATTTTGTTTTATATGAAATTGTACTATAACTGGATAATTATGTATTTTTATATTAAGGATTTTTAAAATTAATATTATTGTTGTTTTTATACTTTTTTATTTTTTTAATTTCTTTATTTATTGAAAAACCCAGAAGGGCGCAATACAACAAGAAGTAATAAAGTGCATGAAGAAGCAACAATCAAATTTCACAGTTATGGCATCATAGTAGAAAATTCACTTCATAGTGTATGTGCTGGTCTGATACAGTCTTGAAGTGACTATCACCCAACCGGGCATTTTATATTTTTGAATAAAACCAGGGAAAAGGGGTGAGGGGGGGGGGAGGAAAAGAGAGGGATGCAGAAGGGGTAAAAGGGAGGGGGAGTGGGGAAAGGGAAGTGGAGGGGGGGGTTAGCCAGTTGGGAGGGGGGGAGAAGGGAAAAAGGAGGAGAGGAAGGAGGAATGGGGGAACCAGTACAATCCCAGTAACAAGAACAATCAAATAACAACAATGACAACAGGACCCTTTATCTGGGTAACAGAACCCGGGTCAAATGGCAACGAGAAGAAAAACGTTATTCATGGCATGGCAACAGTTCAGTTTACATAGTAATGGTTTCATATAAAGAGACTTACATCATGTGATCAGTGCAATTCAAGTGGATTCTCAGGGCAGCTAGCACCCATACAGGTGGTTTCAGAGGGGGGGGACAAAACATTTCCAATTAACATGAACAGTCAATAACAACAACAATAACAGAACCCTTTATCTGGGTAGCAGCACTCGGCTCCGTAGTTCGCAACAGGCGGACAAAGCCTTAGATTTATTGGGATTTGCTGGGGAGGAGACACCCGGTCCGTCCTGAGTGATTTATAGTACATTTTTACTGCACACATTAGCCCCAATGCATTAGAGACTTGTGGGGAGGGTATGGAGAGTAAGAAAAGTGAAAGAAGTAAGAAAGGCAAGAGAAGGGGGGAGGAAAAGGAGAAGAGGAGGGAAAAGAGGAAGAAGAGAAGGGAGAAGTCGGTGTTTTTAGGAGTCATGTAGCCTTCCTATGGGTCCTTGGCCTCTCAGTCTCTCTGTCATCATGAATGTACTATTGGCAAAAGGTGATATTATCTGTGTGTAGATGTTGGCGGGTATGGTCAGCAAATAAGGTTCCCATTTCGTGTAAAAAGCCTTAATTATTTTCTCTAGATCTCCTTTGACATCTGCCTGTTCAATTAACAGTTGTGTGTGCAGAAGGCTAGTAAAATGTGTTATGTGCGGTGGCTTATTAGAAACCCATTGTCGTAGAATTAGCTTCCTAGCTATCAGGATGGCGGTATTTATAAAGCGATCCTGTGGGGTACCCTGTGTATGTCCCCTAAGAAAGAAGATATCTTGTATTGTTAAGGGCAGTGTCGCGCCACACATCCTTTTCAACCAGTATTGTATCTTATTCCAATATTGGGCTATTTTGGTGCAACCCCAAAACAGATGGGTGATGTCTGGGCTAGGTAAAGAGCATTTAGGACATGAGTCTATCGCGCCTGGAACCCGCTTGGCTCTAAGGTGAGGGGTGATGTAGCTGAAATGTATGAATTTAAGGTGCATCTCTCTATACCTCATCGCTAGTGTGCTAGTAGCAACCAGCTTAAAGCTGTTTGAGATAGTGTCTTCAATAATGTTAAGGTCTGTGCAGCGAGTCCATTTGGCACTCAACTGTTGCATGATCTCAGCAGATTTGCGTTCCATGAGTAATCTATAGATGTAGGAAATAGAGTGTGATCCCTGCTTAGTCAGAGAACAGATGGTGTCTATTGGGGTGCCAGTCTCGCCGCTGAGACCCTCAGTTAGCAGTTTACGGGCATAGTGAGTGGCTTGGAGGTATGCAAATGTGCTGTGCCTGGGGAGGTCAAATTTATCTTGTAGGTGTGCTAATGGGAATATTGTATTGGTAAGGGGATTTTTATTAGTTGTGAGATTGCGCTTATCCCCTTCTCTTCCCAGTGGGCGAATATGAGCGTGGTCATGCCTGGGAGGAAGTTAGGGTTACCCCTCAGTGGGAAATGTTTGGTAACTGTGGTGGGGAGCTTCCACCACTTGCATAATTTTGCCCAAGCTCAAAGTGGATCTCTGAAAAGAATGTTGTCTTTGATTTGGGCGGGCAGAGTGTGTATGGGAGCATGTGGGCGGATGTCTGGGCTAGGTAAAGAGCATTTAGGACATGAGTCTATCGCGCCTGGAACCCACTTGGCTCTAAGGTGAGGGGTGATGTAGCTGAAATGTATGAATTTAAGGTGCATCTCTCTATACCTCATCGCTAGTGTGCTAGTAGCAACCAGCTTAAAGTTGTTTGAGATAGTGTCTTCACTAATGTTAAGGTCTGTGCAGCGAGTCCATTTGGCACTCAACTGTTGCATGATCTCAGCAGATTTGCGTTCCATGAGTAATCTATAGATGTAGGCAAAGGCGTAACTAGAAACCTCAGGGCCCCGGTGCAAGAATCCATGAAGGGCCCCCCCGGCAAATTTTTTTTTGATTTTGATACATCTTTGTTTTGCGCTATATATATATATATATATATATATATATATATATATATATATATATATATATATATATACACACACACACACGCATACACACTATAGGTATGGGATATCACAAGCCTAGCCCACCAGCCTATTACTATTTTTACCTGTGTGTGTACTTGTCTGAATAGGAAGCCTTGGTGTTATTTATGTATATTGAGCCATTCACTTTCCAGGTATGATAGACACACTTTTTTATTTTTTAACCAAAGCACCAGCATTATCATACCTCCCAACATTTAAT